>NC_133620.1:373926739-374226739 GCF_048593235.1 Sminthopsis crassicaudata | reverse complement strand
CCTAATGCTGTTAACCATTTGTGATTAATACTTCTATTTCTTTTAATCATTTAACATCAATTAACTGTTACAAAAGAATATTTATTTTGAAGATATAGAAAGAAAAAAAGTATAAATATTTCCTCCATTTACCTTTGGGACACACACTCCCCAAGCCTAGTCTCTGAGAAGACTGGACTCAGACTCAAAACAATTTCTAAACAGCATTTGTCCCACCAAGTTCACCAAGACATGCAAATGCATATAATTCTCTCTGTGTCTCAAAGATCCTGAAGCTTGTCCCTTATTGTCTGCTACAAGACTATCATTGATTGAAATTCCAAACTCCCAAATGGTGCACTAGCCTTATGTTTTGAAACTCATAGGGTAGTCACCTCTAATCCCTAAAAGGAAAGAATAGATACCAACACAAGCAAAAAATTCAGATCTATTTTCACAGGGCCACATTTTGACTTTATAAGGGAAAAAACTAGAGGCTTCTCCCCTTACAATATCATCTTTCCATGATGATGAATGAATGAAGGGCTCAAACAAAAAGAAAAACTAACTGAGTAGAAAGGAGATCAACCACAGCCAATAAAAAGACTTCACAGTTGGTTGACCCTATCCAATTGTAGATTTACAAATGCTCCAAAATCTCTCCACATATTCCCAATTCTTACCATTTTGACACTTCCAAAAGTAGTGTCATTAGTCTCTTTCTTATGGGGAAATGCATCAGTAGCACTCAGCATACTTTTATCAATTGGGCTCATTAGGCAATCCCTTGCTGTAGTCTATCATTTCCAAATTGTCTCTTTTATTAGAAGATGAGCTCTTTTGGCCAGGGACCATAACTTTGCCTTCCTTTCTGTCACCAGCACTCAGCATAGTACTTAGCATATAGTAGGTAAATAATGCTTGTCTATTTATTAATTGGCAACAGCAATTTCAGTTGAAGGATGAGGTAAGAAGTCAGATAACATAGAATTTAGAAGAGAATGAGAGAAGTGGAGGTTCTGAATATAGATGGCTTTTTTCCAGAAGTTTAACCAAGAAGAAAAGCAGACATATTGGAAAATAAGTCTTTTAGGATCTATTTAAAGGGATTTTTTATGGTTTATTTTTAATATATAAGACATTTGGGTATGTTCTTATGCAGCAGGGAAGGGACCAATAGAGAAGGAAAGATTGAAGATTAGAGAAAGTGGTAAGGACAATATAGAAAAGAAAGCAAGAAGAGTGGAATCACTCTTAATCCACAAGGGATTGATCTTGGCAAGGAGAAATGCCATTACTTTGTCCAAAACACCAAGGAAGGAGAAGTTAGCAAGTGATATCAGAGCAATGTGAAATGAGAATGGATAAAGTAAGCAGCTCTTGAAAGATGGCTTCAATTTTTCCAGTGAATTTGATATAATGTTCTATAGTTAATGCCTCTGCTTCCTCTACTCTCTATCATCTAAAAATCTGAAATCTGTCCACGGTCCTCTTTTCTGTTCTCTCTATACTCTCTCACTAATTAATCTTATTAACTCCAATGGATTTAATAAACTTTATGAAGATGCCTTTTAAATATGGATGTTTATATCTAGTCTCTTTTGACCTTCAGGCCCACATCACTAGCTGCTTATGGGCATTTCAAACTGCATGGATCCTAAGGATCTCAGGTTCAAAATAGAACTCATTACCTTGATCCAAAAGTCTACTTTTCTGTTCTTTATTACTGTCAATGTTATTATTTTAATTCTAGTTACCCAAGTGGTAATTTTATGTTATTTTCCACCCCAATACTATCACTCAACAAAAATATTCATTCATTTGCCAGAGCTTGTAATATCTCTATAACATCAATGCCCCTTTCTCTAATTACATCACTTTTACTCTAGTTCAAGCCCTTCTTATCTCTTCTTTGAACTTCTTCATTAGCTTCCTAATTGATTTCCCTGTATTGAGGCTCTCGTTACTCCTATTTTCCACACTTGCTAAACTAGCTTTCTGAAATTCTAGGTCTGATTTTGTTGCTGTTGTTCAGTCATTTTTCAGTGCTTTCTAAAAAATCATGACCCTATTTGGGTTTTCTTGGTGAAGATACTGGAGTGGTTTGCCATTTCCTCCTCTAGCTCATGATGAAGAAATTGAGGGAAACAGGATTAAGTGCCTTGTCTAGAGTCACACAGCTAGGAAATGTATGAGACCAGATTTGAACTCAGAAAGATGAGTCTTCCTGGCTCCAGGCTAACTCTTTTTCCACTGTGCCAACTAGCTGTCCTCAAGCCAAACTTGTAACCCTTTTACTTCATAAACTTCATTAAATTCCCTATTATATCTAGAATTAAATATAAGTTCCATTGGTTAGCATTTAAAGCTTTTCATAATCTCATCTCAGCCTATTTTTCCAGAATCATTAGACATCCCTACCCTCCCTCACACATACACTAGAGTCTAGAGTCCACTCTACCTATCTTCTTATTCTTCATACACTATTCTCCAAATGTCTGCATACTGTCCCTAATAGATGTTCTCCATACCTGGAATCCTTACCTTTACTTCTACCTCTTTGAAACCCTAGCATCCTTCAAGACTCTGCTTAAATGTCACCTACTACATGATCTCCCATTGCATCAGCTACTAGAGCCTTCCCATCAAAACTACCTTATATTTGTTATGTGTGTCTTTTGTATACAAATAGAGTAGGAACTATTTCAACTTAATCCTAGTATATTGCCTGGCTTATAGTAAGCAATTAAAAAAAAACTATTGTAAATGTATTTGTTATATAATCAATTCCTCTTCGCATCCAGCCTGAGAAAGTTTAGAAAGTTGTGTTTGTCTGGAGTATTATAGACTAAGTTACTGTCAGAATCCATACAGGATACCAGAATTGAGGAATATCAGATCCTCTCTGTAATATGTGTGTGTGTGTGTGTGTTCTTCTCTATATAATTTTGGGTTAGTTCAACAATTCTTATATTGTCTCTCCTTGATCTGTTCTCTAGATCAGTTGTTTTTCTTTTAAAAACCTTTACAGATGGGGAAATTTCCTTTTGAAAGGTATCAGATTCTCAAATATTTTTTCCACTTTTATTATAGTTTGGTGTCTTATAACATCATTCAATTCCACTTGTGCAATTCCTGTTTTCTAGGAATTACTTTCTTCTTATGATGTATCTCTTTTTCCAATTGGTCAACTTCCTTTTCATAGTTTTCTTGGATTGATTTTATTTTGTTTTCTATTTTTTTTCTTCATTCTCTCTTATTTGAAATTTTAATTCCTTTTTAAGTTCTTCCAAGATCTCTTTTTTGGGCTTGTGACCAAATGAAATTGCTCTTTTAAGTAGAAGTAGTTTTTTTTTGTTTTGTTTTGTTTTTGTTTGTTTGTTTGACTTCATTAACTTCTAAATATGAATCTAAATCTTTAACACTAAATTAATACTGAGAGAGTGGTTAAGCATTTTCCCTTTTCTTACTCATTTTTATTTTTAAGTTGTCATTTTGTTTTTAGCAACTTTATAGTATTATATTATATTATAATATTATTATAATTGACTCTTAATCTCAAATTGTGGGGAATGGTGCCCTGGTACCACAAGTTCTTCTTACTGTTGTTTTCTGAATTCTTTCTAAGGACTCAGGCTCATGGATTCTTTTCTTCTTCCCCTAAGCCTCAGCTATGCTGTCCCAAAAATGTTCTTCCTGACTATGGTACCACACTCATGGAGCTTGTGTTTCCTTTTCACCATAGCCAGGGATCACGTCTGATCAACACCTGACTTCCATAAATAGCAGAAGGTTTTCAATCTTCCCTCACTCAACATCTGTTCTTCTTTAGATGAAAGTCTGTGAGGTGAAATTTCTTGAGGTTTAATCTGCTTCTTTCAGGCCCTACTCTTTATTGCTTGGGTAGAGTCAGACTGAAGGTGTTTACACTGCACTCAGGCCAAACCTCAGCCCCTGGAGTCTTCTCTGAGATCTTTTCAAAATGTTCCAGAAGGACAACTACATTACTCTGTTATTTTTACTGCTTGGCATTCATTTCATGACAATTTTCTCTCTGACTGTGGAGAAAATCTGGAAAGTCTAGAGATTTCTGACCTATTCCACCATTTTCCCAGAATGCTTCAACAAGCATTTCTTAAGCACCTATTATGTGGCAAATGCTATGCTGGGTGTTGGCTTATAAGGATATAATAAACCATGCTCTCTACAGGCTTACATTCTATGATAAAAGATCAATTAGTAGTCTCTTGCAATGGATAAGAGGAGAGTTAATGTTGAAACAACCAGGCTATGAGCTATATTAGAAGCAGAATTAACAGACTGTGGTCAGTGCCTGTATATAGGGAGTGAGGATAACTCCAAGGTCACAAATGGGTTTCATTTTCAGATAATCTTGTACTCAACAAATATGGGAAAACTTAGAGAAGGGATATATTTGAGGGAGGGGGGAGAGAAATGTGCTGAGCTTTGTTCTAGGCATGTAAAATTTGAGTTGCCAGTGAGAAACCCAGGTGATGTCCAGCAGGTGACTGTTTGATGCAGCTAGAATTCAGGGAAGACATTCCTCTGGATAGTTTGATGTGGCAGTTGTCTATTTGGAGATGAGGACTTAACTCAAGGGAGCCAAGGATCTTACTAAGGAGCATTTAGAGAGATTAGGAGACTAGTTCTATAGAGAAAGAAACAGACACAGGATAAATCCTTTGGGGAGATCCACACATGGAGAGAATGAATATAAGGAAACCAAACTTTTCAATTGGATCATGTTAGTCCTTCAACTTGAAACACAGACATAGAGCTAAAATGTATTTTAGAAATTATCTAATCCAATCCACTCATTTGACAGATAAAGAAAATCTAGAGATTCACTGACTTGCCCAGCAACACAGAGGGAATAAGTGATAGGTTAGCTTTCAAACTTAGGTTTGCTGATTACAAATCCAGTTACCCTTCTACTGGAAGTTCCAGTGGAAGAATAGTTGGCAACTTTGGAAGAAAGGTTTCAGTCAAGTAATGAGATTAGAAGTCAGATTGTAAATGGCTTGAGAAGTAAGGAAATGGAAGTAATATGTACAGTCAATACTTTCTCAGAGTTTACCCATGAAAGGGAGAAGAGATTATAGGATGACAGCTTCAGAGGGTACAAAATCAAAGATTTCTTATTTTCTTGGGAGATTTTTTTAAAAAAGAACTTGGGAAACATCATTATATATGTAGGAAGAGTGGGAAAAGCTAGTGATTTAGAGGAGATTAGGAGTAAAAGAGAAAAGGAATCATCTAGGACAATTTTCCAAAAAAAATAAGGTGAAATGGGCTCTGAACCATATAGGGAGAATTTGGCTTTGGTAAAGAGAAGAGACTTTTCATCAGGGACTGGAGCAAAGAGAGAATGAGGGAAAAATATGAAGTAGGATTCTGAGGAATGATGTAAGATAGAGAAATTGGGACAAGATGATTCTTTTCTCGGTGAAGTAAGAGTCCAAATCTCTGCTGAGCAAGAGAAGAAAGGAAATGGTAATTGAGGCTTTGAGAACAAAAGAAAAGATTTAGAATAACTACTGCAGAGAGCATAATGCTAGAGAATTAATAAAAGAAAAATAACAAGATTTTCGTGAGCGACAAGTTGATATTAGACAATAAAAAAAAATTTAGTGAAATCAGTATTTGACTTTTTAAAATTCTTTCTATGGATCCATATTTTTACATCATTTTTATTTGTTAAAAACTGTCACTAATCATCAGAAATAAAATTAATACCTTTAAAAAAGAAGTATTGTTAGATGTAATTAACCAAAATACTTATCACATGGCACTGTATATGCCTCTCACTGTATGCCTCATCCCACAATCACAGTCCACCATCTCTTCAAATTGGCATTCTTTTCCTTTCCATCATTGTGGTCACTTTTCCTATTGTTCTTTGGTCCTCCTTACTTCTCTGTGTCAGTTCATTCAAATCTCCCTAAGTTTTACTGAATCCTTTATAGTTGTTTCTTTCAGAGTAATTTTATTCCATTATATTCAGAAGCCCTTCTTCAGATCTTCCACAATTGATGAGAAGTTTGTTTTGTTTTTGCTAGCACAAGAAATGCTACTATAAACATTTTAGTTCATATAGAGCCTTATTCTCTGTTTTTTACTTCTCTGGCATATACACAGAATAATGCTATGATCCCTAAATCCATGGATATGAATTGTTTAGCTATTTTCACAAAAAGAATTTAAAATTACATTTCATAATGGTTGGGCAATTTCACACTTCAGACAACAGGGTATCCGTATACCTGTCTTCACACATACCCTAATTTCCAGAATTTCTAGAGGAGCATTCAACAGTATGTCAACTGAAAAAGAGTTGAGGTAACCAAGGTAAACAAGGGATTAACCAAGGTTGGTGATTGGAATAGAGAGAGTGGGTTGAAAGAAAGCTAATCAAACATAGCTGAAATTAAATCAGAGAAGAGTTAGTAGACTGAAAGAACAAGAAGAGGTGGGGAGACTACAGAACTAGATGAAGACAAAAACAAATTTAGGAGGAATAAGACAGAGGGAGAGATTGATTATAGGAAATGATCAGAGAAAGGGATTTGGAAATTCTGGATCAAGGACACTGGAAAGATCTGGATGATCTGATAAAACAAATAGCTACTCCTATTTCAAATGAAAAAAAGCCCAGAAAGAGATAAAATTACTTTTCGGAATGGTTGGACAAATTCACACTGATTTCCAGAATTTCTATAGGAGCATTCAGTACCATATGAAGAGAAATAGACTTAGGTTAACTGAAGGCTGCAATTGATCAAGGCTGGTGATTGAAAAATAGAGAATGGGTTTAAAGGCAGTTCTGCAAGCATGGATGGACTAATGGACAATAGAGTCCCAATTGTTAAAGGAGAAATGTGAAACTACATAAGACTTGATGAACTGAGAGAACAAAAAGGGCTGGGGAGATTTCAGGATAATTTGAAAACAAAAAACAGATTTTAAAGGAAGGAGGCAGAAGGAGAGATAGGTTATAGGCTATGGGGATTAAAATTATCCCACCTACATTATCCCACCTACTTTATTAAAAGGTCCATGGTTCCCTCTAATGAAGTGAAATTCAAATCTTCCTCAAAATCTGAGATGACTCCTCCTTTCACAGCCCTATTTTTGTAGGACTAGATGTCTTCACTATATCAAATACTAGATAATTCCATTGATTGACATGTCTTCCCATAAACAAAATGACATTTCAGCAAGATCACAAGTTGGGTGAAGTAAGGAATTTTTACGTCCATGATGGACAGACTTCTCTCTAGTTTGGGCAGGAGGAAGTGTTACAAGCTATCATCGTCATTGAGCTAAATGATCATTAGTCCAGATTTACAAAAATATTTTGGGGACCTTTCCATGCAGTTGTGACCTCTGGCACACTGAACTTGGACACCCTGATAAAGGGGGGAAAAGGGAAGGGGCTTTAATTAATTTCCTATAGTTAAGCACATGAACTTAGAATCTGTAGCTCATAGCTCTGGGAATTTACATAGAGAACTTTGGTATGACTCTATCAAATTGATCAATACTAATTAAAATAGAGTAGGAATCCAAATTAATTCTTTCTTACAAAGCTATGATCAGGGAAAAGGGTTTGGAAATTCTGGATCGAGGATAAAAAAGAACTTTAGGTGCGCTTTTTCTGGAAAACTAACCTTGTTAACATTCACCTCTGCTTTGCCCCTGCAAATCATGGAATTTTTCCATATGGCTTACAACTAAAACCTTCCTTACATATTGTCTTCACCATTAGAATGTCTACTTCTTGAGAGCCCAGATTGTCTTACTTTTGTACATGTAATCCCAGCAATTAGCATCATGCTTAGCTTTGCACTAAGTAAATGCTTAATAAGTGCTTCAGTCATTCATATAATAAAGTTATAACTAGTGCTTTGGATGATTGAGATGTCTAAAGATGGAAGCCACGTGCATTTCAAAGGTTGAATAAATGGGTGGGTCATGGTGTTTAACTAACGTATGGCCCATTAGAAGGCAGAGATTGTTTCATTTTTGACTTTATATTCTCAGTGCCTGGCAGATGGGAGGTGCTTAACAAATGCTTGATTTGTTTTAAAGAGATTCCAACAAGTAGGGTTGTGAAGGAGAGCACTGCATAGAGCACTGAACCTAGAATCAGGAAAATTTATCTTCCGCAATTCAAATTTGGCCCCAAACTATTACTATCTGTGTAATTATGGGCAAGTCACTTAACCCTATTTGTCTCAGTGTCCTGATCTGTAATATGAGATGGAGTGGGAAATTACAAACCATCCTAATATTTTTTTAATGAAAACAACTAGTTCTTCCCAACTGAAAAGCAATTAAACAGTAACATTATATATATTTAAAAACTCCAAATTTGAGAGGAGATATTGAGGTAATAAGGAAAAATGTGAGTCAGGTATTGAATTACTTTGGAATGAAAATAGAGGATACTGAGAACCTGTGGATAGGTCAATGAAGATGCATGGAAGGAACCTCAAAGGAAAAGAGGCTCCTAGTTATGGAAAGATAATTTGGAAAGGAGAGTGAGAGAGTGAGAGAAATGACTACTCCTCCTTGGGTTCAACAGTTTGGGGGGACCTGAGGGAAGGAATACCCAGCACTGGAGAGAGTGACAAGAGTTGCAATCTTCTCAAGGGAGCTAGGTTTCTATTGGACAGGGAACTGAACAGTATGAAGAGATAAAATCAAAGATAAAGCACTAAGAAAGAGAGAGAATGATATAGTGGATCCGGTGCTGGATGTCAGGTCAAGAGCTGTACACAAACCCTAGCCCTGAAACTTATGGCTTAGCATGTAACCTGGCACATAATAAGGAGTTAATAAATACTTGTTTGATGATTCACTGCCTTTAACATCCTGAGAATGTCACATACCATCTCAGCCTCTAAAAATGGCATTTCCAGTATAGGGTTATTATGAGAATCAAACTAAATAACACATGTAAAGTGTTTTATAAAAATGAAATTGATAAATAAACATTGGCTATGATTTTTGTGAAGGGGAGTTTTAGGGTTAAGTGATCTCTGAAGTTCCTTTTAGTATTCAACTTCTTCCTCTAGCTCTAGTATCACTGTCTTCCCAGGAAATCCAAACATTAGCATCCCAAGTTTTACTATTTACTGGCATCAGGGCAGCTTTTTTCCTCTCAGTCATGCAAAGTGACAGGCAAGGTTTCTAAATTCTTGCTCAGTTCCTCAGAGGACTGTGGATATTGCTCTCCTTGAATGTCTTCTTCCATCCTCTTCACTTTACTCTCAGCTTCCATTTGGGCTTCTATAGACCACCTTACTGATCAAAACAATAATTGCACACTCTCTACCTTTTGTCAACTGGACCAGAATTGCTCTTTAACCTATTAGTGGCCAGAGCAGAACAAAGAAGGCAAGAGACAGGAGAGTTGGGAAACAAATAGAAGCTTAATTTCAGAGTGAGAACAGCTTGCAAGTAAGGACATATGTGTCACAATCCTGCCTGTAGTGGGAGGGGGAGATGCTTTAATGTGAGGAGATCTCAATATTTGTTCCAATGACTGTGAAATAAAGTACAGCTCTGACAATGAGGAGCAACAATATGACAAGTGTGATTCCTAGCAGGATTTCATGACCAGAATATGGGGTTCTACAGGTGCTAATCCAAGCTAAGAAACCAGCTGATGCTGGTGTGAAACATTTCTGGGATTTTTCTGGGGCTGAGATCACCCAGACAGTAATCACAAAGGATTGTTGTTATAACAAGCTCAGGCCACAGCCTGCTTGTTGGGCCTTAGCTCTGGAAAATAGAGTGTCTATCATCTTGACATATCCCCTTTTTCTCCAAAAAGAGAAGGGGGTCTGAAAGAATTCCTACCTTTATGGCTAATAAAGAAGAGGCAGATATATACCAACATGCTATGAAAGGCCAATTGACCAAGATAAGATGTTGCCTAGGGGATAGTTCCTTGAAAAGATCTATTATTAAGAAAATATGTCTGAAATATCAGTGTTAATATCATTTACTTGCAAGTAGAAAAGAGAAAAGAGAGTCAAGAATGTAGAGGGAAAAAATTCCAACACACATTTGAATCAAGGCCTTGCTGGTTGGGCATATAACAAGAGGGAAAAGGAAAAAAAAACTTGAATAGTATGCTCAGCCTTGATCTGGAATTTTGGAACAACCATCTCATCTGAATATTATCTGCTTCTGAGTCCCTTTTAGACAAACCTTGAGGTCCCTTAAGGGTTCTTCTATCTACTCAGGAGCAGAGGTTTTCTCCAAATGATCCAGCAGTTCACACCCACAAGTTTGGCAACTGTGGGAGTAATTAGAAAGACCTGGCAGGGACCTTTAGAGAAAACTCCTTGCATCAATCTTTCAATCTGAATTTCTGGCCAGCATAACATAAGTCCTTAGTCTAAACAACACAGAGATGATTTAGTTGTCCAGTCACAACTTCCAATATCCTGGAACCAAATAAAATTAAGTACAGATCAAACCATTTAATGAGCTTACAGTGAAACAGCTCTAAGAAGGAAGATTTATATGTCACCAAAATAACCAAGAAAACTTAAACATAATCATCTTGAAACAAAAGACTAAAGTAATACAATAGCTATCACCAATACTATTTGGCATCAAATCTCCTTTTATTCTAGTGACCCATTGTCAATACCCATTTAATCAGCACATTTTGAGTCTCAGATGCCTCATATATTTATCTGGTCCTTAGAAATTTTTTCTTGGACAACAATGGCAGAATCCAGTTCTCCTTCTGTGAGAAATGGAGAGCAACTCAGCTGAAGATTCCAGCTGATCTTGAAGCTAAAAGGAGATGGAAGCCTCAGATCCCACAGTGCAATTTGTGGTTTAAAAGAATGCAAAAATAAAAGGCTACCTTAATAGCACACTTGAGACCTTTTAAAGCAAATTATGTGGTTTTGTAACAGGTGCATGATTTCTAATTAATGGCTTGACAGATTATAAATAAAGGTCATATATGTAAAATTTTCTGTCCAGTAGAGCCGTGCCAGTTATAACTAACTATACAAGATGAGAAAGTAGCAGTGCTGTACAGAGTCTGCACATCATAGCAGAAGAGCAGACAATAATACAGTCAGGAGCAGTTGCGTGAAGTAGTTCAACAGTAGCACTGACAGGAACAATCTGATGAAGTAGTAATGCTGGACAGAATGGAACACTGAATATGGATTGAAGCATACTATTTTCATCTTTTTGGTTTTTTTTCTAGGACTTAGTCACCCTAAAATGAACTATAAAGCTGCTGGTGACATGATTTGGTCAAAGCTTTTGTGCAGTTTAAGAACTTTTAGAGCATAGATCCAAATTGCTTTCCAGACTAAACCAGGTTCACGAAAAATACATTAATTTGTCTCTTTTCTCACAGTCCCTCCAATATTGTCATGGTGTGAGATGGTACCTAAGTCACTTTAATTTTTACTTCTCAAAGTATTAGTGATTTGGAACATTGTTTCATATGGATGATGATAGTTTGGATTTCTGCCTCTGAGTATTGCTTATATCAGGTCTTTGATGATTTATATATTGGAGAATTATTCTTGTTTTTATAAATTTTAATCAGTTCTCTAAGTATGTTTTAAAATATATACTTTATCAGAGAAACATGATAAAAAGATTTTCCCTAGCTACTTGCTTCC
This sequence comes from Sminthopsis crassicaudata, assembly GCF_048593235.1. Taxonomy (NCBI): domain Eukaryota; kingdom Metazoa; phylum Chordata; class Mammalia; order Dasyuromorphia; family Dasyuridae; genus Sminthopsis; species Sminthopsis crassicaudata. The sequence continues at coordinate 374,215,067 of NC_133620.1, read as the reverse complement.
CTTCTAATTGTATCTACATGGTTTTTGTTTTTTGCAAAAAATAATTTTTATATATTTTTAAATTGTCCATTTTAACTTTTGTGGTCTTCTCTATCTTTGTTCTATTCAGGAATTCTTCCTTTATCCATAGTTGTAAATATTAAGGTTCATATTTTCTCTTCTGATTTGTTAATGATGTGGCCTATAATGCCTGTCATATATAAGTGTGATGTTCCCCTTTTTATATTGTGTGAGATGTCTATACATAACTTCTGCCAAACTGCTTTTCAGTTTTCCCAGAAGCATTTTGTCCCATAGTTAAGTCCTTACCCGGTAGCTGGAGAGTTTATCAGACTCTATACTGTTGTTTCCTTCTGTATACTGTTAACTTTAAAAAAAGATAACAAAGTGAGAAAGGTATACTTTGATCTGCATCAGTCCCCATCATTTTTTCTCTCTATGTGGATGGTATTTTCCATCAAAGTTTACTGGAATGGCCTTAGATCACTGAATTGCTAAGAGCTAAGTTCATCATAGTTGATCATCACATAATTTTGCTGTTGCATTGATTGACCTCTTTTTTTAAAGCAATGCCACACCTTTTTGATGATCCTTGCTTTATATTATAGTGTGAGATCTAGTACTGACAAGGCCTCCTTCCTTTTATTTTTATTCCTGATATTCCTAATTTTTGTTGCTCTATGTCAGAGATTTCAAACTCAAATAGAAATGGGGCTGCTAGACTTTACATAAGAATCATACTATTGATATTAGAAAACAGCATATTAACTTTACCTATTGATGAGGTTAATGGTAGTTATGATGAGAGAATTAGGTTGGGAAATCCCCTTTGGTCAGAGTCATAGGTCCTATATGGAAAAAGAATTCACAAATCCGAAATCTGTGACAAAAGGAATTTATAGGCCCTGAGAAGGCAATTTCACCAGTGGGCAAAAGTCCTGGCAGGACAGCTTGCTAAGAAGACAACTTCCTTGACAAGTATAATCATGTTTGAGGACTTCTGCAAAGATATCTGGGCATATAGCCCTAGATATATTGTGGCTTGCTTTGATCTTTGGCCAGGAGATAGTAAGGGGGAGGGCAGGAGAGACTGAATTTCAATTCAATTTAAAATTGAATGAGATTACTTAACTGGGAGTTTGAGTCAGTGTTGACAGTGCCCTGGGCCTAGATCTCCAATTGAAAAGAAATTATTTATCTTGGAAGTTTGAGCTACAGGAAGTTGTTAGTGGCAATTCAATGGAGGGTGATTGACCAAAATCTCCAACTGAATGAAAGCACTTAACTTCCCTGAAGGGTGGGCCTGAGAGAAGAATTGGACAGTTTGGGGGGTCATCGCCATCACTATGATCGGGGGGAAAATCCATGTTTTCTTTTGCAGTCTGATTTTTATGAAAATGTTTTGCATAACTTGTGTCTTCTCAATCGGGTGGAGGGATAAAAAAGATAATCTGGAATTCAAAGAAGCGTTACAAATTGTTTTACATGTAAGTGGGGGAAAATAAAATATCAAATAAAAAAAATCAATGTGTACATATAACCTATGACAGATTGCTTGCTAGATTGCTTGCTAATCTGGAGTGGGGAGAGGTAAAAGAGAAAAAAAAATTGGAAGTCAAAATCTTACAAAGAAGGAAACAGTTCTATGGAGAGCAACTAAGTTGCTTAAGGGCACAATATTCATAAAGGAGAATTTGATCTTAGATCCTTTAACTTTGACTGAACTCTTCCTGGGTTCAAATCTGGCCTCAGTCGTTTATTAGCTTTATTAGCCTCAAGTTACTTAATCCCATTTGCCTCAGTTTCCTCCTTTGTAAAATAAGCTGGAGAAGGAAATGGCAAACCATTCCAGTATTTCTACCAAGAAAATCCAAAATGAAATCAAGAAGACTCTGATGCAGGTAAAACAGCTAAAAAAGATTGTCTGGCTCCAGAACCTTTGTTCTTTCCACTAAATTACAAACTGATACCCCAATTTCCAACTTTTTCCCTGAGAAAAGAATGTGCACATTGATCATTTTTACATCTTTTCACCTGAGACATGTTGTGAAAGAAAAATCAGAACAAAAGGGAAAAGTCATGTAAAAGGGGCGAAAAGACAACAAAGTGAGAAAGGTATGCTTTACTCTGCATTCAGTCCCCATAATTTTTTCTCTGTGTGTGGATGGTATTTTTCATCAAACTTTGCTGGAATAGACTTGGCTCATCCATAATAATTGATCATCACATAATCTTGCTGTTGCCATGTACAAAATTTTTTGGTTCTGCTAACTTCACTCAACATCAGTTCATTTAAGTCTTTCCAGGCATTTCAGAAATCAGACTGTTCATCATTTTTTATAGAACAATAATATCCTATTACATCCATATACCATAACTTATTCAACCATTCTCCAATTGATGAAGATGCACTAAAATTGCAATTCCTTGTCACCACAAAAAGCTGCTACAAACATTTTTACACATGTGGGTCCTTTTTCCCTTTTTTATGGTCTTTTGGGGAAACAGACCAAAGTGATCTTGCTGGATTAAAGGGTATAAACAGTTTTATAACCCTTTGGGCAGAACTTCAAACTGTTCTCCAGAATGGCTAGATCAGTTTGGAGTCGTAAACTGTAATGCATTAGTGTCACAGTTTTCCTAAACCCCTTCCAACATTTATCATTATCTTTTCCGGTCATCCTAACCAATCTCTTAGGTATGAGGTGATACCTCAGAGTTGTTTTAATTTTCATTTCTCTAATCAATAATAACTTAGAACATTTTTATATGACTACACATGGCTTTAATTTCTTCATCTGAAAATGGTCTATTCATGTCCTCTGGCCATTTATTAATCCTCAGACTCATATTCTTATAAATATGATTCAGTTCCCTCTATATTTTAAGACAGAGGCCTTTATCAGAAGCATTGAATGTAAAAATTATTTCCCAGCTTCCTGCTTCCCTTCTAATCTTGGCTGCATTGGTTTTGTTCCTGTGAAACCTTTTTAATTTGATGTCATCAAAACTATACATTTTTCTTTTCATAATGTTCATTTCATATTTGGTCATAAATTTCATTCAAGTTTTCTTCCACAAAACAATTAATATGGAAATATGTTTTACATGATCCTACATCTTTGATCAATGTTGTCAGACTATGTCTGTCTGTGCTTTCAGTTGCTCTACTGCAGTGTGCAGACTCCATTCAGCATGCTCTATGGTTGTAGTAGCAAGTCTGTACTGGATAGAAAATTCTATATAAATGACATTTATTTATATTCTGTCAAAGCATTAATCACAAAACATGCATCTATTAGAAAACCACACATTTTCCTTTAAAAGTAGATTCTGAAATAGTTATGCCATTTTGTTTCTCTTCAAGAACAAAGGACAAAAACCCCAAGTATGCTGATAAGGTAGCCTTTGATGCTTTTTTTTTTTTTCCCTGAGGCAATTGAGGTTAAGTGACTTGCCCAGAGTCACACAGCTAGGAAGTATTTAGTGTGTGGGGCCAGATTTGAATTCAGGTCTTCCTGACTTCAGTGTTGGTGCTCTATCCACTGCACAAACTAGCTGCCCTATTTTTTGCATTTTTATCAGAACTTATACTTTGGGATCTGAGGCTTTCATCTTCATTCAGCTCTATGCTCAAGCCAGAATCTTCAGCTGAGCTGATCTCTCTTTCACATAGAAGGAGGACAGGATTCTGCCACTATTGTTCTTTTAGTTTAAAATGCAACAGCTTTTTACCACACAACAGCTCTTTTGAAAGACAAGAGAGCCCTCTGACAACTGAGTCATGATACTAGAGGAGAAAACCCTAATTGACTTTCTCCAATAAAATGGAATATATCTGGGGTTTTTTTTTTCCATAGTCTTGGCTAGAATGGGCATTTCCTACTTAGAAAGAGAATTTTTGACCCAGATGTCATTCACTTTCAAAAATAGTTACTTCTGGCTTACTTCTGTTTTCTTACTTAATTTCTGGTCACCAGGGAGAAGGTCTTAATCAAAGGCCTCTGTTAGGATGAGAATTTCTTGGGGCCTGCTGCTCCATTTCTGATTGCTAGAATACACCTTATCACTGACTTTTTAGAGGACACATTTCCAAAAAACTGTCAAGGGCTCTCAAGGTAAGAGTACTCTCAATTTTTTAAGCCCCAAATTTATGCAATTGAGTGACAGAAGGAAAAGACAAAGGAATAAAACTGTGACCAAAAATCAAGATCATATTCTTGTTCCTGCCTGCTTCTAACAGATCTCGTTCTTGTTTTGGATGATCTCTCTGTGTATGTGTATGTGTATATGTGTGTGTATGTATATACATGTGTATATATATGTGGCTAGCATGTACCTTACCCAGGTGTCCTCACTTTCTGTTCACTGGCGTGAAAGAACAACTGTACATCCCTCCACTGGCCCACTCTCCTCTGTATGGTTCACTACATCTATTATGCTTCTTTTGTGAGTGCCTGGAGATGAGAAGAGTGTAGTTAAAGAGCAGGCGGGTCACTTTCTTTTCATGAGGCTCAGTCACTGATGAGAACATGCAGCCTCAGGGCCCATCTCCTCCTGGTCTGCCCTGCTCCAAAAAGTAAAACCAGTGCAAATTTCTGCCTAAGTCCCACTGCCTCAGCCCCGTCATAATCTCTCATCTTCTGGCAATTTCCTCATGGTTTTAGACAGAAGACACATGCTATTATCAGGACCACAAATGCAATGGCTACCATGATCCATAAGTTCATGTAGACAATGTGTTCTCGGTCTCTAAAACAATAAATATGGATCATTAGGGATCAATCTGTCACCAAGAAGTGGAAGAGAGGTCTGGAAAAAGGGGATTTGTGAAGGAAGCAAGGAATGAGAAGAAGGAAATGGGGGAAAGGGGATTAACAGAGATTCCACTCTTTGTAGAATTTTTGACATTTAGGTAAATAAGGATCATGAAAGGAGGGAAAGAAGAGTAATAAAGAGAGAGAAGGGTTTTTATGGTTTGAACAGAGGATAGACATACAGAGGTATCCACAGAAACTATGAATAAAATATGAATAAATTATGTCAGTATCTGCAGGAAAGATGGCTTCTTACTAACCTGAAGGAATAAAAAATGCAGATAGGCCCCAAGAAGGACCTACACAAACCACAGCCATCTCAAAGGCATTAAAAATTTTAAGTCATTATCATTCTCTGCAAACCTGACCCTCCTCCAGGCTCCTGGGCCCTCGCAGTGGGCTGCCCAGGTCAGGAGCCTTGGCTTCCCTTGACATTCCCCTCCTGCTCTCCATACCCAATGGGTCACCACTTCTTGTCTCCCCTCCCTCTTCAGCCCCTCTCCCATATCATCCCTTCCTTCTGCTCACATGGCCTCCCTTGGCCAGGCTCTCACCACCTCTCACCTGCACTAGTGCTATAGCCTCCTAATGCATCTCCCTGCTTCTCTTCTCTCTTCTCCCTCTGATCCACCCCGCACAGAGCTGGATTTCCTGAGGCTCAGCCCTGGGGCTGCTCTAAAACCTCCCTGGAGGAGTCCAGTTGCCTCCAGGATGAGGATGAGCTCTCCTGAGCCTCCACAATCTGCTTCCCTTCTGGCCTTCTTACATTCTTTCCTCCCCTTTATACATTCCCCATTGCAGACAAACTTGACCATTTTCCCCAAAGCTGACATTTCTTTCCCATTTCCATGGCTTCACTCAGGCCAAGCAGAAGCACAGCTCACTCCTATATTTCTGAATCCTTTGCTGGGTTTCAGTTGTTTGTCCTTTCTGATCCTGTGTGATCCCATTTGGGGTTTTCTTGGCAGAGATGCAGGAGACATTTGCCATCTCTATTTCCACTGCATTTTACAGATGGGAAACTGAAGCAAACAGGGGTAAGTGACATGCCCAGGGTGACACAGTTCATAGACATCTGAAGCAGGATTTGAATTCAGGACCATGAGTCTGACTTCTGGTCCAACATTGGCCACTCTGGCAGCCCTTAGTGGCCCCATTTGAAGGTTTATTGTCCTTCAAGGCTCAGCTCATGGGGGGAGGGGCAGAGTATGGAAGATCCGAATATGGCCTGGAATGGGAGTCAGAGCTTTAGTCAGTGCCAGGAAGCAAGGCACCCTTCTCAGTAGGAAGGGGATCATGGGAGGGAGAGCTCTGGGCTGGCTCTGCTTCCAGCTCTGCTCCTGCCTTACTGTGGCCAGTTCCTCAGATTATATTGTACAGGGCCTAGAAGGCTGAACCAAAAATGATGGATACAGGGGGGTAGAAGACCAAATTTAAGAATCGTCACAGTCCAAGGACAAAACGGAGATGAGACAAATGGGGCTTGGGGATCCAAAGGATGAGCTTGATGTTTTCAATTCCCAACCAAGCTCTAAGTCCTCCACATCACCTGCTGCAGCCACTTTCATGACCACTAGCTTACATATCTTAGTCATATCTCAATCAACCAATCATTCCCTCACTTCCCCCAATTATTTTTAGTATAAAGAATATACACACACAGAAATGCTGCCCTTCTCACACATATACAACACACACCTTTCCTATTCCTGTTAACTCTTTTCTTTAATTCTGCTCTTTAACATGTCTTGCTATTATTTAACTACACCCCACTCATGGATCCCTCCCTTGTTTTTTTTCTTTGTTTTTTTTCTCACTCTTTGCTTTCTCTTCCACTCATCCCTCCCTCTCTACTTCTTAATACATTTTGGAGGGGGCTATACTTCTCATGGTATACATGTTGTGTTGGCTATTTAAACCATTCCTGATGTGAATAGGCTTTCAGAAATATGAGCTCTTCTGCCCCATATAATGCCTCTGTGTCTATTCTTCCTCTTTTTAATTTATCAAAACTATCCATTTTTTATTTCCCAACTTTGTCTATTTCTTGTTTGGTCCTAAATTTTATTCACTGTTTCTTTCACCAAACAACCAATATGGAATTGTATAAAGGGCAGGAACTCTGGAGAAACATACTCAAGACTCAGTATGATTGGTTTAATCCTAAAACAGGATGTTAAACTCAGTGGAATTAAGATAATGATTCTCTAGTTTACTTGTACTTAGTACTTAGTAGTTCTACAAGTTGACACCTATTCTACAAGATTATCCAGAAAGCTGGAACAGCCTCAGGTGAAGGAGACAGACTATGAAGGAGACAATAAAGACTTAGACTTTATCCCTGAATATTCTCGTGGTGATTTATTCTGCTGAGACCAAGATTGGTTCAGAGACCTCCAGAGAACTAGCCAGAACATTACAGAAATGTGTTTTATATGATCCCACATCTTTGATTGATGTTGTCAGGCTGCTTCTATCTGTGCTGTTCTCCTGTGGTCCATAGATTCTGTGTTGTTCTTTTCTTCATCAGGCAGCTCCTGTCTGTGCTGATCTCTGCTGTTTTCCGGTTGTGTGCCAAGCCCGTTCTGCATTTCTACTACATCCTCTTGTATGGTTGCAAATGGCAATGCTCTACTGGATAAAAAAAGTTTAGGTAAATGCCATTTATTTGTATTCTGTCAAGCCAACAATCAAAAATCATGGAAAACTACACATTTTGCTGTAAAAGACTGACTCGAACATAGTGATATCATTTTGCTCTTCTTTGAGACTGAAGGATGACAACTTCAAGTGTGCTGCTCAGGTAGCCTTTTAGTGCTGTGTTTTTGCCAGAATTTGTACTTTGGGAACTGAGGTTCCATCTGCTTTTAGCTACAAGCTGAAGCTGGAATCTTCAATTGAGCTGTTCCCTCTTTCTCAGGGGAGGAGGACTGGATTCAGCCATTTACTGTTCTTTTAGCCTAAAACCCAGAAACCTTTTTACCACAGTACAGCTCTTTTAAAAGGTAAAGGAGCCCTCTGACACTCAATCATGATCCTGGAAGAAAAAAAAAACTAAGGGATTTTCCCCAACAAATGGAATATATTTATTTTTTAAAGCATTGCCTAGAATGGGCATTTCCTCTCTAGAAGGCAATTTCTTGATCCAGCTGTCAATCACTTTGAAATAGATTCCTTCCTACATAGTTACTTTAGACTTATTCTGTTCTCTTATTTAATTTCTGGTCACCAGGGATAAGGTCTTTGTCAGAGGCCTCTGCTAGGATGAGAACTTCTTAGGGCCTGCTGCTTAATTTCTGATTGCTCAAAAGTACCTTATTATTGTCCTTTTAGAGAATACCTCCAGAAAATGGTCAAGGGCTCCCACGGTGAGCACCTTCAGTTTTTTAAGTCATAAACTTATGAAATTGATATATACATACATACGTTATACACACACACAAACTTGGGCACTCAGTATGTGTTTATATTTATAAGTGTGTGTGTATGTATGTGTGTGTGGCTAATTTCTTACTTAAGCATCCTCTGACTCTCTTCATTGGTCCGAGAAGAAGCCATCTGGAAATGTCCATTCTCCTCTGTATGTGGTTCGCCTCTACTGGAGAAGCAAGAAAATCTGCTACCTGGAGATAAGAAGAATGGAATCCAAAGAGCAGGTTGGTCACTTCCCTTCCCAGAGGCTTGGCCACTAATGAGAACATGCAGTCTTAGGGCCTATCTCCTCCCTCCCTTCTCCCAAAACTAAAACCAGTGCAATTCTCTGCCCAAGTCCCAATGCCCCAGCACAGCCATAACCTCTCATCTTCAAGTTACTTTATTTTGTAAAGGTAGTTACCTGGTAGTTTTCGACTTAAGTAACATGCAAGGACTATGAGTAGGATGATGATGACTGCCATAATAATGCCTAAATTCTTGTTGAAGTTTGCACTGTCATTCTCTAAAACAATAAATCAGTATCATTAGCCATCAGTCCGTCACCAAGAAGTGGGATAGAGGGTTGCAAAAAAGGAATTTGTGAAGAAAGCAAGGAATGTGAAGAAGGAGATGGAAAAAGAGGAACTGGCAGAGATTCCAATCATTGCAAAATTTTTTGGTATTTGGGTAAAGGAAGATCACAAAAGTAGGGAAAGAAGAGTAATAAAGAGAGAAAAGGGCCTGGATGGTTTGAACAGAGGACAGTCATACAGAGGTGTCACCAGAAGCTTAGACTAAAGTATGACTGTTGTCAGTGTCTGTCCTCCAGAGTGTTAATCCCTGCTCAGTTCTTTCCATTCTCCCCCATTTCTACAAGAAAGTCCAGTGTACATCATTCATCTTCCCTGTAGTACATCTCCTCACCCCTACCTCTCTTCTCTTTCCCTTCATTAAGGACACCCAGAAGAAAAGGACACTGTTCCTCCATCACTGTTTCAGGGTCACCTTTAACCTTCAGTGACTGCTCTCTAGTCCAGAGAATCCCAGGGAGAGCGTGACGAAGGACTAAGGGAGTGACTGGCTCAGTAACTTTCACATGGCTCTACAAGGAAGCTCAGTCAGTCCTTTTCATTCATTGGAGCTGTCTAATGAGTGTGTGACTTGTGACAGTCCTGCTGGTTTCAGATTTCTGTTTTCAGCTTTCTTATTATCTAAGGAAAGAGCAGCTCCACCTTTTTTCCCCTCTCTAAGGGGCAAAGTTGGGAGGCAAGACAGGTTTTGAAAAGGTCTGAAAGGAGGACAGTGAAATAGTTTTTAAAAGTGTACAAGTGGGTGACAGCAGGGAGGGGTCCAAATAGGGCCCAGTGGTTCATTTACCAAGGACAGTTAAGTTGAACTTCTGAGTAATTATCTCTCCCAAGAATGATTTTATTTCAGCTTCATAACATCCACTGTCTTCAACTCTCAGATTGTGTAACATTAGAGAGTTATCAGGAAGGAGAGACAGCCTCCTCTCAAATGGTGTGTTGTTAGTGAGCCAGTTTGTACTGCTCTCCGGTGCAGAGATGTTGGCTAGGATCAGCTGTTTAAATGCTGAGATCCACATAATTCTCTGGGTGTCATTTCCTATTTTTTGGTCTAGTCTGAACACAGCATCTTCTCCTCGGCTTTTATTCAGAGATGTCACCTCATGTGAGTTCCCAGTGCAAATAAGACAAGATGCAAATAAGAGTCATAAGTACATAGGAAAGGTGGCCTCTTAAGTACATGAAATAAAAAATGCAGAAAGATCCTGAGTAGGATCTATATAAACCACAGCCATCTCAGAGGCATTACAAAATGAAAGTCATTGTCATTCTCTGCAAACCTGACCCTTCTCCAGGCTCCTGGGCCCTACAGTGGGCTCCCCAGGTCAGGAGCCTTGGCTTCCCTTGACATTCCCCTCCTGCTCTCCATACCCAGTGGGTCACCACTTCTTGTCTCCCCTCCCTCTTCAGCCCCTCTCCCATATCATCCCTTCCTTCTGCTCACATGGCCTCCCTTGGCCAGGCTCTCACCACCTCTCACCTGCACTAGTGCTGCAGCTTCCTAATGCATCTCCTGCTTCTCTTCTCTCTTCTCCCTTGGATCCACCCCCACACAGAGCTGGCTTTCCTAAGGCTCAGCCCTGGGACTGCTCTAAAACCTCCCTGGAGGAGTCCAGTTGCCTCCAGGATGAGCCTCTACAATCTGCTCCTCTTGTGACCTTCTTATGTTCTTTCCTCCCCTTGATACATTCCCCATTGCAGACGAATTTGACCATTAGTCCCCAAAGCTGACATTTCTTTCCCATTTCCACGGCTTCACTCAGCAGAAGCACAGCTCTCTCTCTTATCTTTCTGAGTCCTTTGCTGGGATCCAGTTGTTGTTTGCCCTTTCTGGCTCTTTGTGACCCCATTTGGGGCTTTCTTAGCAGAGATGCCGGAGACTTTTGCCATTTCCTTCTCCACTGAATTTTACAGACAGGAAAACTGAGGCAAACAGGTTAAGTGACATGCCCAGGGTGATTTGGTTAGTGGGTGTCTCAGGCAGAATTTGAACTCAGGATTGAGTCTTCCTAAATTCTGGACCAGCCCTCTGACACCCCCTCGTGGCCCCATCTGAAGGCTTATTGCCTTTCAAGGCTCATCTCCTGTGGTGGGGGCTCTGGAGGGTCAGAATATGGCCTGGAATGGGAGTCAGAGCTGCAGTCAGTGCAGGGACCAGGGCCCCCTTCTCAGTGGGAGGTGCTCATGGCAAAGGGAGAGCTCTGGGCTGGCTCTGCTCCCAGCTGTGCTCCTACTTTACTCTGGGGCTTTGGCCAAGTCACTTTCCCTGAGAAGGAGCCTTCTCTTATTTCTAAAATGAGACCAGAGAACTCGCTGACCCCCGCGGTCCCTTCCAGGACCAGTCTAGGATCCCGGGCTGCAGCCTAGTCCAGGGCAGAGGAGCATTTCCTGGGGGGAGGGAGGAGCCTGGCAAGTTCAGTGATTTGTACAGGGTTATACAGACAGTGCAGCTCTGACCAGGAGGATAAAGTTAGGAAGAAGTGGGTTCAAATCTGGCTGCAGACACTTCCTGGGTATGTGACTCTGGGCAAGTCACTTAACTTTTAGCTGCTTCTGTTTCCTCAACTTTAAAATGGGAATCCTAATAGCACTCACCCCCAGGGTTGTTGGGAAGCTCAATGGAGATGTTATTTATAGAGCATAGTGCCTGATACACAGTAGGTGCTTAATAAATGCTTGTGTCAGAGGTAGGGTTAAATTGGTCTGATAACACTGGTTAACCTGGCATAATATCTTAGAAATGGAAAGAACATTGACTTAAAAGGTCAGGTTGTGGGGTCTTTCACTTACACCCAGAAAAGATAATAGAAGCCATTTGGTTCAATCCCTTCATTTTACACATGAGGAGCTGGAGGCCTGAGGAGCTTGCTCAAAAGGTCATAGGGCTCATAAGTGTTGGAGGCAGGATTTGAACTCAAGCCCTGTGACTAAGTTCAATTCTTTTTTGGTCTTACATATCTCTGTTCCTAAGTTTGGGTCTATCTGGAAGAAGATGGGACCTCTTTGTACCCTATTCTTCCCTCACCTACAGAGATGCAAGTACCTGTGTCATTGGCAGGAAAGAGGAACAAATGACACTTTAGTTACCAAGGATGGAACAAGGAAATGTAGGTTTGGAGAAGGCCTGGATGGACTTTCTCTTCCTCAAACTCAGTCTGCCCAAGAGAAGGATAATTACGAGCCCATCCAACGCTTCTCCTTCCCCAAACTTGCTATTTCTGTCAGAGACACCAACATCCTGGCCAGTAATCCATAGTAGCAAGCTCAATGTTATCTTTAACTTTCCTCTTTCAATTTGCCCATCACCTAATCATTTCCCCCTTATCTTAGATTGCCTGATATTAACACGCATGTGTTTATATGTATATTTTTATGTTTGTATCTAAAAGACATATGTTTTAAACACACACTCATAGATATACACACACATCTACCTCTAAATGTCATTAGTGTGGATTGGAGGAATATACCCATATATGTCCATACGTGCAAATAAATGACATCTTGAATAATATATACGTACACGTATATACATTATAGATATATACATACATATACACACATCTATCTTTATAGAGATATAGAATTCCTCAGATTATACTGTATAAGAAGAGCTTATTTTTTTTGGCCCCAGAAGTCTGAACCAAGAATGATAGACACAGGGATAGAAGACCAAATTCAGATTTTGTGTAATGAAAAGAAAATTCTAACCATTAGGGCTAGCCTGTTGTAGAATGGATTCTCAGGAGGGAGGAGTGGGCTCCTTCTCACTGTACGGCTTTAAGCAAAGGCTAAAAGATACTGGTCAGGTGTATTATGGCAGGATTTCTTCTCTAGGTTTGCATTGCACTCAATGGCTATTAAAGTTCCTTCCCTCTCTCAACCCCATGTCTCCTTCCTCTTCTATATCCTAACCAAGCCCCTCCCTCTCAGTCCTCAAATATCAAACCAGGTCTGCAGGGTTGAGGCACAAGCTTCAGAGTTTCATCCCTTCATGTGGCTCATGAGCTACATTGAAAGGAGGAAAGTCTCCAGATGCAGGCACAATGAAACACCATGGCTGTCTCCGGGGCTGCCTCAGCCCAGCCTCAGCCCACCAAGAATGTCCAAAAAGGGCTTAGAACCAGCTTGTGAAATCTACAGTAAGAAAGCATCTCAGCTGGAAGTAAAGAGCGTTAGGCAGAGCAGGTGACATGGCTCAGCAGAGCTGTTCCTGGTCCTGCTGACCTCCTCCAGCCCTCCTCAGCTCTTTGGTCCTCAGACCACTATCTGTGAAGAGAGGGAAGGCACCCAGCAGCTTCCCCACCCTGTGCTCTTCATAGCTTCCCTTCTTTTCCCTATTTCATTCTTGCTCTTTTCAAGTCCTAAGAACCTGCTGTCACCTAACCTAACTTTCTAAATTCCAATTGAGAGACCCAAAGTATGGGCAGGACCATTTGGGGGTAAATACTCACCTGGGATGAGACTGAGAAACAAAAGAAAGATGATCCACATCCAAACCACAAAATCGGATATTGCTCTTGGCTATGTGCTCTGGGAAGCCTCCTCAGTAAATGTTTCAGGTTTTTCCCAGGGAGGCCTTCTATCCTGGTTCCAACTGTGTGCCTGCCAGGATATCACTTCCAGCCTCCTGCACAAGTGTTCCCTGCATTTACATAGAGATGTTATATTCAGTCACATTATATATCACATTATACACCAAATAGTGAATGCTTTCTTATCTAGGCTTAGGCCATACTTTACATCCAGTCCAGGAATCCATCAGGAGGTGGGGACATCCTATTAACTGCTCTGACAATGGGCTCTCCCCTCTTCCTCTCTCAGCCTAGAACTCTTTCCCCTTTTCTCCAGAGACTTTGTTCTAACCTCCCTCTTCCCCTCAATTAATCTGCTCAAGTTTTAGAACTCAGCTTTGGGCTTGTCCAGATTGGCAGCTTGATGAGTAGAAGGAAACTCAGCTAAACAATTGTATCTAGTCGGCCCCTGATTTCACATTCCAGTCACCAAACAGGACTTACCCAGGCAGCTTGCCATTTACCCTGAACCCATACTCATGACATTCCTCCCTTTCTCCCTCCACCTCCATCCCAATTGTTAGAGGCATAGAATGGAGCACAGAGCCTAGAGTTAAAAACAGTAGACTTGAAATTTTACCTCAGGGGCAGCTAGGTGGCGCAGTGGATAGAGCACCAGCAGTGAAGTCAGGAAGACCTGAGTTCAAATGTGACCTCAGACACTTAACACTTCCTAGCTGTGTGACCCTGGGCAAGTCACTTAACCCCGATAGTTTGCATCAGGGGAAAAAAAAATCTTAGCTCAGATACTTAGCAGCTGGGTGATCCTGGGCAAATTATTTAAGTTGCCTTGGCCTGTTTTCTAAAAAATAAAATGGGGACTATAAATAGCACCTATTTTCCAGACTTGGTGTATGGCAGTTGACATATAGCAAGTACTTAATAGATTCTTGTTTCCTTCCTTTCCACTTCTTTTTATCTATTGTCCAGCAGACAATTTTTTAAAATCCTAATAATATTCTTACTATTAAAGAAGGCATGGCAATCTACTGTCCTAGGGTTCCCCTTAATCAGTTCTGTGAATCTCCAGACAAGATCTGACTTCCATGGACATCCACTATCCTTCAAATGTTACCTCCCCTTTAACATATAAGATCTTTGAGAGTAGTGACTGTCTCACTTTTGCCCTAGCCCACAAAGAATTAACCTTCTATTAGGGAAAATAGCATGTATACTCAAATACATACAAGGTACATTCACTGTGGATGGAAGGCAACATGAGAGGGAAAGGCATTAGTCTTACAATACCATAAAACAAACAATTTTGAAAGCTCTATGGACTCTGATCAATACAATGATCAATGATTGTAAGATTGATGATGAAAAATAATACCCATTTGTGGCCCTCTTCAACAATGAGATGAACCAAATCAGTTCCAATAGAGCAGTAATGAACTGAACCAGCTACACCCTGAGAAAGAACTCTGGGAGATGACTGTGAACCACTATATAGAATTCCAATCCCTCTATTTTTGTTCGCCTGCATTTTTGATTTCCTTCACAAGTTAATTGTACACTATTTCAAAGTCTGATTCTTTTTGTACATATATTGTACTTAATTTATACTTTAACATATTTAACATGTATTGGTCAACCTGCCATGGAAGGGGGGGAGGGGATGGAGGGGAAAAATTGGAACAAAAGGTTTGGCAATTGTCAATGCTGTAAAATTTATTTTTTTTAAGTTTTTTATAGTTTTAATTTTATTTATTTTATATTTTATTTACAGCATTGACAATTGCCAAACCTTTTGTTCTAATTTTCTCCTTCCTCCCCCCCCCCCCCCGTGGCAGGTTGACCAATACATGTTAAATATGTTAAAGTATAAATTAAATACCATATATGTATACATGACCAAACAGTTGTTTTGCTTTACAAAAAGAATCAGACTTTGAAATAGTGTACAATTAGCCTGTGAAGGAAATAAAAAATGCAGGTGGACAAAAATAGAGGGATTGGAATTTTATATAGTGGTTCATAGTCATCTCCCAGAGTTCTTTCACTGAGTATAGCTGGTTCAGTTCATTACTGCTCTATTGGAATTAATTTGGTTCATCTCTCAATGCTATAAAATTATCCATGCATATATCTGGTAAATAAAAAGCCATATAATAAAAATAATATATATGTATGTATACATACATATATATATATATATATATACACATATATATCCATAAAAAAATACTATCCATTAAAGAAATGCAAAATGAGATACAAATAGTTTTGTATAAAGCAATGGAAAGAATGTATTGCTTACCTATTTGTTTCAAGAAATTAATTTTTATTATGGGTTTTTCTCAGTGGAGTAAAAGGGAAACAGGGTGTGACTGGAAGAAAAGGAAAAAGCCTACAGCAGCAAGTATTCATAGGCCACCTACCCATGCAAGTACTAACCTGATTAGACCTTTCTTGGCTTCAGATATCAGAGGAGACGGGGCACATCCAGGGAGGGATGTCGGTAGACCCACACAGCCTCTTGGAGCAGCCACAATTGTTCAACTGCTTTTATCTGCATTCAGCTAACAAGAACCCAGAGCCCAAGGGCTTTCCATAGAAAGCTGCTGTGCCAGTCTGCCCATAAAGTTACAGAGGTAGAGCAACATCACTGACTTCTTATTCATAACCACCCTGTTAGGGTTGGTTGCCTAGAACAATAAGCAACTCCTAGGCAATGAGGAGGATAGGAGAAAAGGACCTGGAGGAGGAGGATGGGAGAGAAAGATGTGGAGGTGGAGGTGGAGACAAAGAAATATGATTTAATATTTTTCACTCCAATATTCTGACTGGATTCTTTTTTTAACCTAATCATTCTTTTTTTTAAATAGCTTTATAATTTTAATACCTGCAAAGATAAGTTTTCAACATTCATTCCTGCAAAACTTTGTGTTCCATATTTTTCTCCCTCCCTTCTCTCCCCTCCCCTCCTCTAGACAGTAAGTAATCCAATATAGATTAAACATGTGCAATTCTAAACATATTTCCACATGCATTATATATACAAGAAAAATCAAATCAAAAGGAAAAAAATAGAGGGGGGAAGCAAGCAAACAACAATAAAAAAGGTAAAAATATTATGTCACATTCAGACCCCATAGTACTCTCTCTGGATGCAGATGAATCTTTCCATCAAAAGTCTTTTGGAATTGACCTGAATTACTTCATGGTTGAAAAAAGCCAAAATCTTATTTTTGCTATATACAGTTTTCTCTTGGTTCTACTCACCTCACTTAGCATTAGTTCATATAAGTCTCTCCAGGCATTTCTGAAATCATCCTGCTTATTATTTCTTATAGAATAATAATATTCCATTGCATTCATATATCATAACTTATTCATACATTCCTCAAGTGATAGGCATTTGTTCAGTTTTCAATTCTTGACACTACAAAAAGGGCTGCTATAAACATTCTTGCACATGTGGGTCCTTTCCCCTTTTTTGATGATTTCTTTAGGATACAGACCCAATAGAGACAATGCTGATCAAAGGATACACACAGTTTTATAGTCCTTTGGGCATAGTTCCAAAATGCTTTCCAGAATGGTTGGATCAGTTCACAACTCCACAAACAGAATCAGCTACACCCAGAGAAAAAAAAAAAAAAAACACACTGGGAAATGAGTGTGGACCACAACATAGCATTTATACTCTTTCTGTTATTGTTTGCTCTTCTTATTGTTTTTCTTTCTAGGTTATTTTTATCTTCTAAATCTGATTTTTCTTGTGTAGCAAGACAACCATATAACCTGAATTAGTTCTTACCAAATTCTTTCTGCGGCTAATTCTATTACACTCATCCTTCTTCAAGGATGCCAGAGACTCCCTGTCTCAACTCTCACTGCTCCACATTAGGCCAGTTGTGGTCCTTGGTTCTAAGTCTGTGTTAGATGTCACTTGTAGAATTTCTCTCTGGTTGTTGGGAGAACCCTGACACTACTGTTTCTTGGTTTTCCTTTCAATCTGTTAAAACTTTCCTCAGGCTCCTTTGCGATAATCATCATCTATAAATCCTACTGTTGGTATCCTCAAAACTCTATTCACAATCCTCTTTTCTGTTCTCTCTATACTGTCTCACTAACTGATCTCATTAACTCAAATGGATTCACTTAGCATCAGTTCACATAGATCTCTCCAAGCCTTTCTGAAATCATCCTGTTGGTCATTTCCTATAGAATACTAATATTCCATAATAATCATATACCATAATGTATTAGCCATTGTCCAATTGATGGGCATTCACTCAATTTCCAGTTTCTTGCCACTACAAAGAGAGCTGCCACAAACATTTTTGCCCTTGTGGGTCCCTTTCCTTCCTTTAAGATCTGTTGGAGATATAATCCCAGTAGAAACACTGCTGGATCAAAGGGTATACACGCAACTTGTACCTTTTTGATCATACTTCCAAATTGCTCTCCAGAATGGTTGGATCCATTCACTCAAGGAATATTGTTGAGAAATTCCAAAATTATAATCTCAAAGAAAAAAAAAATACTACAAGCTGCCAGACAAAAACAACTCAAATATCAAAGAGCAATAGTCAGAATTACCTAGTATGTGGAATGGAGAGATATTGTGAAGAATTTACAGGAATGTTTAAATACTTTTTCTGTATTTTTTATTATTTCTATGTCTCTGTATGGTATGTGCAAGCCAATATTTACTTAAAACTTTAGATATATTTACTTAACCAGAAATGATGACATTTATCCTTATTCAATGTTATCAATATTTAGATAATTAAATGCCCTCAGCTCAGTAATCTGAAGTTCGAAGGTCTGACTGATGATTCCTCTCTTCCTCTGGAAATCAGGGAAACAAAGTATTCTGTTCTAATCTGCCTTTGGCACCAATGTTTAACATTCAATTAGGAGAGAGGGCACTTATTTCTCAATGCTCCCCACCTAATGATGTAATCCTTTGTAACAGAAACCTTCCATTCCAGTCTCTTCAAATAGCAATAACCAATTATATGCCTCCCCCTCCCCTTCTCAATGCTCTCTTCCTTGTGATGTAATCTCTTGTATAAAAGCTATGTATCTTTACTACTTCTTTAGCCCTCCTACCATGAGCTTTCTCTTTCTTATCTCGTGATGGCTCATCTTCCAGAAGTTTTTAATAAACAATTTTTCTGCCTTCTACTCAGTGATCTCTGCGTAGTCATTTTGGGTAAGGATCTTCTACATCTTTGAATAAGAAATGTTCTCTTATTAGTAAGTTCATTTCAAATCATTGAAAGAACATGACTCTCTCCATGTGAACCTGATCTCCATTTGGACCACGTGAACCTAATAACCTGATTTCTATGTGAACCATGTGAACCCAATTAATGTAAGATATAACTTTCTTCTTGGGAACTTAACCATTCTTTAACCCTATGAGATTGGGAACAAGCCACACAGGTGTTAAGCTTCACTTTGACAATTTCAGCTACTCCTTGGAATCTCATGGATGTCAGGATGGGCTCGCTCCCCTCCATGATATCAACGTTATTTAAGTTATATCCTTAAAACACATTTGGCACATCCCTGTCTTATATAATATCTTATGTACAATTTGGCACAAAATCTTCTTTGTCCCGACCCCTATAAAAGATGGGTAAAGGATTCTCTACTTGAAGTCTCACCCATAAAGGGACACTATATGTGCCAAAATGTTTGTGGCAGCTCTTTTCATAGTGGCTAGAAACTGGAAAATGAATGGATGACCATCAATTGGAGAATGGTTGGGTAAATTATGGTATATGAATGTTAAGGAATATTATTGTTCTATAAGAAATGACCAACAGGAGAAATACAGAGAGGCTTGGAGAGACTTACATCAACTGATGCTGAGTGAAATGAGCAGAACTAGGAGATCATTATACACTTCAACAACAATACTGTATGAGGATGTATTCTGATGGAAGTGGATATCTTCAACATAGAGAAGATCTAATCCAGTTCCAATTGATCAATGATAGACAAAATCAGCTACACCCAGAGAAGGAACACTGGGAAATGAGTGTAAACTATTTGCATTTTTTGCATTTTTCTTCCCAGGTTATTTTTACCTTCCGAATCCAATTTTTCCTTTGCAACAACAAAATAAATAAATAAATAAATAAATAAATAAATAAAAATAAAAATAAAAAATTTTGTTCTGCACATATATATTGTATCTAAGATATACTATAACATATTTAATATGTATGGGAATGCCTGCCATCTAGGGGAGGGGGTGGATGGAAGGAGGGGAAAATTCAGAACAGAAGGGAGTACCAAGGATACTGTTGGAAAAAAAAAAAAACTACCTATGCAAATGTACTGTCAAAAAATGTTATAATTATAAAATTAATTTTAAAAAATTAAAAAAAAAAAGTCTCACCCATGAAGATGACAATCTGTCTGGGACCCCTTTTCCCATTTGGAACCTAGAGGCTGTTGAATAGGGACTTTCCAGCCATTTGAAATCTGGTGTTGGTGCTCCTCCAAATTGGTGATGTATTCTCTATCCTTTTCTCCTATTTTAATCATAATTCTCATTACTCTGTTTTTTTATGTATTATTTGCTGTATTAGTTGTTATTGTAAGCAATCTATTCCATGTATTGTATAATTAAATCTTACTTTTATAATTGACTGTGTTTGAGAGCATCATTTATAGGAGCAAATCCGAACTTTTCTCTAAAATCACATAATATCCTTCACCCTAGGATCTGGCAGCTTCTACAATAAAAGATCAGAGGTCCTAGAATACCATATTATGGAAGGCAAAGGACCTGGTTACAAGCAAGAATTAACTACCCAATGACACTTAGCATCATCTTTCAGGGAAGGTGGATCTTCAGTGAAGTAAGAGACTTTCAGTCATTTTTATTGGAAAAAAAACAGAACAAAACAAGAAATTTAATCTACAAACATAAGATTCAAGAGAATCATAGAAAGGTAAACAGGGGGGAAGATAGATCAATAGATAGATTGATTGATAGATAGATAGATAGATAGATAGACAGATAGATAGATAGATAGATATTTAAAGGTTAAACTGTTTATATCCATAGATAGGAAAATAATTATCTATAACTCTTGCAAATTGTAACTGACACTGGAGCAGGCAAAATGGGGGCACCACATGGACTGAGGATGTAGTTGAGAATGGACTCAAAGAAAAAAGTCATTAAGGGGTGGAACACAGTCTGTACTGGAAAATAAGGACAGGAAGGTATAATGGAACAATTACTTCACATGAAAAGATGAAAAAGGCCTATTAAAATTGAAGGAAAGGGGATGAGCATTGTCTGAAGCTTGATCTCATCAGTATTGGCTTTAAGAGGAAATAACATAATCATTCAGTTGGGTATAGAAATTTATCTAACCCTATAAAGAAGTTGGAGGAAAGAGGAAAAGAAAAGGGAGGGACGGGATAGAAGGAAGGGCAGAAACACTAGGGGGAAAAGATAAGAGAAAGGAGGAAGCATTGATAGAAGATAACATGAATAAGTAGAGTGGGTTAAAAAAGGGGGTTAAAAGAAGAGATAGGTGATAAGATAGTAGATGGGTTGAGTAAAAAAATACAACTAAGGACAGGGTAGAAAGAGAGAGCAAAAGTATACACAGGAGAGAAGATAGGATGAAGCAAAATACAGAGCTGGTAATCATAACTATTATTGTGAATGGATGAACCTCTCCCATAAAATGGAAGCAAATAGCAGATTATATTTTTAAAAAACAGAATCTTACAATATATTGTTTACAAAAAACACTTCACACAGAGAGATACATATAGACTAAAGGTAAAAGGTTGGAACAGAATTTATTAAGCTTCAGCTGAAGTTAAAAAAAAAAAGCAGGAGTAGCAATTCTGGACTCAGATAAAGTAAAAGTAAAAATAGATCTTATTAAAAGAGATAGCGTGTTCAAGAACAGCCACATGTAACCTTAAAGCCTTTGTTATACCTACTCATATAATGCCCTGACTTAATGTCCTGATTTGTTAACTCCCTAGTGAACACCTGGTCTGAAGACCCACATGTTCACTATCAAACTCTTTACCTCTCTTGGCTATCCATCCATTCGGCTAGACTACACAGGTTAAAGAGAGAGACTTGCTGCCTGTAGTGGGCTTAAAAGGGTCTGTGAGGTGTCACACACACAGCCAATCAGTGAGAGAGCCATCAGCCATAACGAAGCTATCACAATACGGCCAGGATCCCACCCAAGGGGCAGTCTTATATCCACAGAAATTACTTCTGGACCACTCAATCTCCTGTTGCATGGTGGCCACCCATTTACAAGACCCTTACAATTCCCTTCTCTTGTTTTGTGGGAACTGCTTATCTCATCAAGCTAAACTTTTAGCACTAGCTAGAGTTCACTTGATCCATGAGATGACATAGTGTTATACCCAAGAAGGTACAAAGCAGCAGATCAATAAACAGAAGTATGACAATGAGAACTAGGCTCAACAGTGGTCAAATGTTCAATCCATTTATTAAAGTCATACTTGGGGGGCGGAGCCAAGATGGCGGAGAAGATACACGTGATTTTGTGAGCTCCCTTCTTCCCTCAATACCAATTCGTTAAAGCAGCCTCAAAAATAATGCTGGACTGATAGAAACCACAAGGACTGGAAGCATGACTTACCAGCTGAAGAGAATCTGGAGTTTCAACAGAAAAGGTCGGTTCCCAGGGGAGGAAAAAAAAAAGGCCAGCACAGACAGGGTTAGGTGCTAGCACACTGCACTGATCAAGCTGGGGAGAACTCTGGGATCAGAGAAGCCACTGAGATAGAAGAATCTGGCACAGGCTGTTAGCTCTTCTCTGCTTATAAAACAGCAGTCCAGAAAAGAAATCAAGCCACTTTAAAATACAAAGCCAGATCCTAGAACCACCCCAATCCAGAAGTGACCTAACAGATCTTGGCAAGGCTGTGCAGCCTCCATCTGCTGTCCGGGGCTTCACCTTGGGATACTTAAGAGCTTGAAAAGTGGGGACACAGCCCAAGGCAACATATAATTCACATAGTGCCTGGCTTGGCTGTGGAATTCAGCCGTGGAAGTCCCAGAGAAGCAGAACCTTTGAAATAAGGACCGTGGTTTCTGGGCAGACACTTCCAGTTTGAGTGCAGGGGCTTTTCACATCAGCTGCTGATATCCACGCCCCATGGGACACATTGGTTGGGCTTTGTGTCACCTTTACTGTTCAGTCTTAAACCTCAGGGAAGTCTCTAAGACACACAGTGGGGTCCTTCACTGGGCAACCCTCACAGCACAGCCTCAGCCGTACTAATCACCTCTGAGGCACTTCCAGGGAGGGGAAGGGGAACTCTCTCCCAGAGCTCTCTCTTAGCTCAGGCACAGGAGCTGCTGCATCCATCTGGTCTGGGAGGAAGCTGGTAAAGAAATAAATAAATAATTTCTTACCCCAAGAACTGACCCCAAAAGATTTTTTAACCAGGGGTAAAAAGCTTAAAAGAACCATTGATTCCTTCTACACAAAGAAAGAGCGGGTATCCAACCCCGAGGAAGTTAATAGCAGAGAGTCAGCAGATAACAGCCTAAAGGGGAATGATACCTGCCCCCCATCACATAACTCTCTCCTAGAAGAGACTATTAAAAAGTTAAGAGAGTTTGAAGAAAAATGGGGAAAGGAAAGAGAAGCTATGATAGAGAATAACAACGTTCTGAAATCTGAGTTGGAAAAAATAAAGAATTCACAGGAGATTCAAGGAAACAAAATTTGTGAATTAGAAAAGGTTAAAAAAAATCACAGGAAAGTAAGATTTCTGAATTGGAAAAGATAAAAAATTCTCAAGAAAGTAGGATTTCTGAATTGGAAAAGATAAAAAAGTCTCAAGAAAATAGGATTTCTGAATTGGAAAAAGAAAATAATTCTCTAAAAAAAATAGGGAAATGGAAAAAAATTCAATAGAGCAAAATAATTCATTTAAAAACTCAATTGGGCATATACAAAAAGAACTAAAAAATGTGAATGAAGAAAATAACTCCTTAAAAATCAGGACGGAACAAATAGAAATGAATGATTCATTGAGAACCCAAGAATCAGTCAAACAACAACAAAAAAAAAAAAAAACCAAAAAAAAAAAAAATGAAAAGCTGGAGAATAACGTCAAATACTTACTGGGAAAGTCTATAGACCTGGAAAATAGATCTAGGAGAGATAATCTGAGGATCACTGGACTTCCCAAAAACTATGACCAAAAAAAGAGCCTAGATTCTATCATCAAATCATCAAAGAGAACTATCCAGAGATAATAGAAACAGAAGGGAAAATAGGCGTGGAAAGAATTCATCAAACACCTTCTGAAAAAGACCCTTAAAAAAAAACTCCACGGAATATTGTGGCTAAACTGCAGAATTACACACAAAGGAAAGAATATTGCAAGCAGCTAGAAAAAAGCAATTCAAATATCAAGGGGCCACAATAATGGTCACTCAAGATCTGGCTGCCTCCACATTAAAAGATCGAAGGGCCTGGAATCTGATATTCCAAAAGGCAAAAGATCAAGGATTGCAACCAAGAATAAACTACCCAGCTAAGGTTAGCATTTTCTTCCATGGAAGAAGATGGTCATTCAATGAAACAGAGGAATTCCATTTGTTTCTAAGAAAAAAAAAACCAGACTTAAACAAAAAAATTGATCTACATCCACAAAACTAAAGAGAAACAGAAAAAGGTACACAGAACCCTTGAGAACTGTATCTCTGTTGTGGATATATAGAAAGTCCACATGGATAATTTGATTTTACTGATATAAAAAAGGGGGGGGGAGTAGTAAAGGGAAGAGGGTAGTATCAGAAAAAGGAGAAGGAGTGATAAAAAGAGGGAAACTACATCCCAGGAAGAGGCATAGAAAATATACCATATCTGAGGGAATTTAGAGAGGGGGAGAAACATTGTGTGAATCTTACTCTCATCAGAAGAGTCTCAAAGACTAAATAATTGACATATTTGTTTTTCAGAGAATTCTCTCTTACCTCATTAAAAGGGGGGAGAGAAAAAGGAAAAAGGAAAAGGGGAATAAGGGAAGGGACTTGGAAGGAGGGGGGAGGGATACTAAAAAAAGGGAGGGCTGCGCGTCACAAGTGGGGTCTATAAATTAAATATCGGGGAAGGGGTTCAGGAGGGTCAAGGGAAAAAGCATAATCTGGGGATAATATAATGGCAGGAAATACAGAATTAGAAATTTTAACTGTAAATGTGAATGGGATGAACTCTCCCATCAAACAGAGATGGATAGCAGACTGGATCAAAAGTCAAAACCCTACAATATGTTGTTTACAGTAAACATACTTAAAGCAGGGAGATACATACAGAGTAAAGGTAAAAAGTTGGAGCAGAATCTATTATGCTTCAGGTAAAGCCAAAAAAGCAGGGGTAGCCATCCTTATCTCAGATCAAGCAAAAGCAGAAGTTGATCTAATTAAAAGAGATAAGGAAGGAAACTATATCCTGCTAAAAGATAGCATAAACAATGAAGCCATATCAATACTAAACATATATGCACCACATGGTATAGCATATAACTTTCTAAAGGAAAAGTTAAGAGAATTGCAAGAAGAAATAGACAGTAAAACTATAATAGTGGGAGATCTCAACCTTGCACTCTCAGATTTGGACAAATCAAACCACAAAACAAATAAGAGAGAAATTTAAAAAGTAAATAGAACATTAGAAAAACTAGAAAAACCTTTGGAGAAAACTGAATGGTGATAGAAAGGAATATACTTTCTTCTAAGCAGTTCATGGATCCTATACAAAAATTGACCATATATTAGGACATAAAGATCTCAAAATTAAATGCATGAAGGCAGAAATAGTAAATGCCTTCTTCTCGGATGACAATGCAATAAAAGCTACATTCAGTAAAAAGTTAGGGGTAAATAGACCAAAAAGTAATTGGAAACTGAATAATCTCATCTTAAAGAATGACTGGGTGAAACAGCAAATTATAGAAACAATTAATAATTTCACCCAAGATAATGACAATGATGAGACATCATACCAAAATCTGTGGGATGCAGCTAAAGTGGTAATAAGGGGAAATTTTATATCTTTAGAGGCTTATTTGAACAAAATAGAGAAAGAGAAGATTAACGAATTGGGCCTGCAACTTAAAAAGCTAGAAAAAGACCAAATTAAAACCCCCCAACCAAAAATCAAACTTGAAATACAAAAAGTAAAAGCAGAAATCAATAATATTGGAAGTAAAAAAAACTATTGAATTAATAAATAAAACCAAGAGTTGGTTTTATGAAAAAGCCAATAAAATAGATAAACCTTTGGTAAATCTGATCAGAAAAAGGAAAGAGGAAAATCAAATTGTTAGTCTACAAATGAAAAGGGGGATCTTTCCACCAATGAAGAGGAAATTAGAGAAATAATAAGGAGTTACTTTGCCCAACTTTATGCCAATAAATTTGATAACCTAAGTGAAATGGATGACTTTCTCCAAAAATATAGGTTTCCTAGATTAACAGAGGAGGAAATAAATTGCTTAAATAGTACCATTTCAGAAAAAGAAATAGAACAAGCTATTAATCAACTCCCCAGGAAAAAAATCCCCAGGACCAGATGGATTTACATGTGAATTCTACCAAATATTTAAAGAACAATTAGCCCCAATGTTATATAAACTATTTGAAAAAATAGGGGATGAAGGAGTCCTGCCAAACTCCTTTTATGACACAGACATGGTACTAATACCTAAACCAGGTAGATCGAAAACTGAGAAAGAAAATTATAGACCAATTTCCTTAACGAATATTGATGCTAAAATCTTAAATAAGATATTAGCAAAAAGATTCCAGAAAATCTTCCCCATGATAATACACTATGATCAAGTAGGATTTATACCAGGAATGCAGGGCTGGTTTAATATTAGGAAAACTATTAGTATAATTGACCATATTAGTAATCAAATTAATAAAAACCATATGATCATCTCAATAGATGCAGAAAAAGCATTTGATAAAATTCAACATCCATTCCTACTAAAAACGCTTGAGAGTATAGGAATAAATGGACTATTCCTTAGAATAATCAGGAGCATATATTTACGACCGTCAGTAAGCATAATATGCAATAGAAATAAACTGCAACCTTTCCCAGTAAGATCAAGAGTGAAACAAGGTTGCCCACTATCACCATTACTATTCAATATAGTACTAGAAATACTAGCCTTGGCAATAAGAGCCGAGAAAGAGATTCAAGGAATTAGAGTAGGTAATGAGGAAATCAAACTATCACTTTTTGCAGATGACATGATGGTATACTTAGAGAACCCCAAAGACTCTGCTAAAAAGCTATTAGAAATAATTCAGAATTTTAGCAAAGTTGCAGGATACAAAATAAATCCACATAAATCCTCAGCATTTTTATATATCACCAACAAAATGCAACAGCAAGAGATACAAAGAGAAATTCCTTTCCAAACAAATGTTGAGAGTATAAAGTATTTGGGAATCCACCTACCAAAGAATAGTCAGGAATTATATGAGAAAAATTACAAAACACTTGCCACAAAAATAAAGTCAGATTTAAATAATTGGAAAGACATTCAGTGCTCTTGGATAGGCCGAGTGAATATAATAAAGATGACAGTACTCCCCAAACTAATCTATTTATTTAGTGCTATACCAATCAGACTCCCAAGAAACTATTTTAATGACCTAGAAAAAATAACAACAAAATTCATATGGAAGAATAAAAGGTGGAGAATTGCAAGGGAACTAATGAAAAAAAAGTCAGATGAAGGTGGTCTAGGTGTACCTGATCTAAAGCTATATTATATAGCAGCAGTCACCAAAACCATTTGGTATTGGCTAAGAAATAGACCAGTCTATCAGTGGAACAGATTAGATACAAAGGACAAAAAAGGGTACATCTATAGCCATCTATTCTTTGACAAACCCAAAGATACCAACATTAGGGATAAAAATTCATTATTTGGAAAAAAAACTGTTGGGAAAACTGGAAATTAGTATGGCAGAAATTAGATATGAATCCACACTTAACACCATATACCAAGATAAGATCAAAATGGGTCCATGATTTAGGCATAAAGAATGAGATCATAAATAGATTAGAGGAACAGAGAATAGTCTACCTCTCAGACCTGTGGAGGAGGAAGGAATTTATGACCAGAGGAGAATTAGAGATCATTATCGATCACAAAATAGAAGATTTTGATTACATCAAACTAAAAAGTTTCTGTACAAACAATACTAATGCAAACAAGATTAGTAGGGAAGTAACAAATTGGGGAAATATTTTTAAAGTTAAAGGTTCTGATAAAGGTCTCACTTCCAAAATATATAGAGAACTGACCCTAATTTATACAAAATTAAACCATTCTCCAATTGATAAATGGTCAAAGGATATGAACAGACAATTCTCAGATGATGAAATTGAAATTATATCCACTCATATGAAAGAGTATTCCAAATCACTATTGATCAGAGAAATGAAAATTTAGACAACTCTGACATATCATTACACACCTGTCAGATTGGCTAAGATGACAGGAACAAATAATGATGAATGTTGGAGGGGATGTGGGAAAACTGGGACACTAATACATTGTTGGTGGAGTTGTGAAAGAATCCAGCCATTCTGGAGAGCAATTTGGAATTATGCCCAAAAAGTTATCAAACTTGTGCATACTCTTTGATCCACCATTGCTGCTATTGGGCTTATATCCCAAAGAAATACTGAGGAGGGGAAAGGGACCTGTATGTGCCAAAATGTTTGTGGCAGCTCTTTTTATAGTGGCTAGAAACTGGAAGATGAATGGATGTCCATCAATTGGAGAATGGTTGGGTAAATTATGGTATATGAAGGTTATGGAATATTATTGCTCTGTAAGAAATGACCAGCAGGAGGAATACAGAGAGGCTTGGAGAGACTTACATCAACTGATGCTGAGTGAAATGAATAGAACCAGAAGATCGCTGTACACTTCAATGCTGTATGAAGATGTATTCTGATGGAAGTGGATATCTTCAACATAAAGAAGATCCAACTCACTTTCAGTTGATCAATGATGGACAGAAACAACTACACCCAGAGAAGGAACACTGGGAAGTGAATGTAAATTGTTAGCACTACTGTCTATCTACCCAGGTTACTTATACCTTCGGAATCTAATACTTAATGTGCAACAAGAAAATGGCATTTACACACATATATTGTATCTAGATTATACTGTAACACATGTAAAATGTATAGGATTGCCTGTCATCAAGGGGAGGGAGTAGAAGGAGGGAGGGAACAATTTGGAAAAATGAATACAAGGGATAATGTTAATTTTTAAAAATTACTCATGCATATATACTTTCATAAAAAATTATAAATAAAATTTTAAAAAATAAATAAATAAATAAAGCCATACTCAAGAAGGTAATAAGCCAAAGAGGTTGGATGCCAATGAGGCAGGATATCAACACTGAGGTGGGAAGTCAACAAGGTAAAATATCATGATTCTAGTTCACAATTTAAATATCAGTGAGGTAGGGTATCACAATTCTAGTTACATTTATCACAATTCTATTGCAATTATCACAATTCTAGTTTGTCACAATTCTATTGTATTTGTCACAATTCCAGTTTGTCACAATTCTATTGCACTTATATACATCCTTTAAAAGAAAACACAGAGAAAGGTACAAAACACAGAGAAAGGTGCATACAAGCAAAGTCATGTCCTGTAACATTGTCTCAGTAACGTTGGCAGGTGGGTGTGTTGGTTTTTCACCCACTAATTTAGAAGCATAGTCCTTAAATAGAAGACATAGGGCAAAGCCTCTCCCCAGGCCACCATATATATGGCGAGCAGCCATGGGAGAAGCAAGCAGGCCCATTGTCCATTTGCAGTCTGTTTATAATGAATATCACCCAAGACGATCCATTTCAGCTGCTACACTGGAGCTGCATCTGCTGGCTTTGGTGTCACAGTCAGGAGGGGCAATGCTGCCATCAGCATTTGGAGGGCTACTGCCATCTGGCTGGTCCCTCTGGGCTGTTGTCTGGTGCTTCTCTTCCTAGATCTCCAAGTCATGGATTTTTCTGTTAAGGATCCACTCCTCAACTGCTGGATCTGCATCTACAATGAAAGTCAATCTGTCATTTAGCTGCACTTTCTGTGTATGCCAGAAGTGCATTGCTAAGGTAAAATCCAAAGAATTTTAAAATGTAAAACCAAAATAATTTTAAAATGTAAAACCAAAATACTTTAAAAATATAAAATCAAAATAACTTAGGAATGTAAAATCAAAATAATTTAAAAATATAAAATCAAAAGAGTTTAAAAATGTATAATCAAGATAATTTAAAAATTGCGAGCAATCACATATATGTATTGCCACATCTTGTGCATATCCCAAAATTCCCTTCTCTTGTTTGAAAGAGAACATCTTGGGGGTATAATCTGTCCAGTAATGACTTCAAGAGAAGGATTATAAGAAATGCCAATGGAATGGGCAAAATCAAATTCAATGCAAAAAGACCTACAGGCAGAAGGTTTATAAGCCAATTCATAACCTGTCTTAAACACATGTGAGATTCCTACAATGGAAAGAGGGTTAATCACATGCCTAGCTGCTTCTCCAGATTGGAGTGAAGCCATAAAGGATTGAGAATGTATATCCACAGTAACATGGATGCTCTGCCTCTTAAAATGAGTAATGTCCATTGGTCTTAGAATATTAAATTTCAAACCTTAATAAGGGTTTTGTCCTATAGGGAGCATAGGAGAGTGAAAAGAAAGGCAAGCTGTACAGTCTTTTACTATGCTCCTAGCTTCCTTTTTAGTTATCACAATTTGCAAATATAAGGCTCTAGCAGCCTGATTATCAAAGATATGATTTGAAAGTCCACTCTGAAAATGGACATGTAGGGTATAATATTTACATGAGTGCTCTCTCACTTGCTCTCAAAGTTCTTTAAAGAGCTGATAATATATATTAAAAACTACAAATTTTATTTGAGCTGTGGTAATTCTTTGTACTACATCTATTGAATAAGCTGAATCAAAAATTATTTTTACATACCCACGTGCAAGGCTTAGAGCTGTAGCCAATTAATTTTTCCACTCTAAGATGGTTTCACAACACACATCAATTTTTGCATTGATATGAAAGATATATATTTCACCAGGTCTTGTCCCAGATAATTTTACTACTTTCTCAATGGCTTTTATTAAAATTCTAACCACAAGCACTGGGTAAAAATTTAAATTTTTTTTATCTGATTGGGCTGAGAGGTTCACCCACTTCACGCTGTCTCCTTGATGAAGGATTGCTATGGGTGCCTTTTATATAACAAAATTTTATATTTTCGACATTTTTTTATTTATTTTTTCAGCCATATTAGATAAAGCCTCTAGAGCTTCTTTAAGCTGGTATTGTGAGTGTAAAGCACTATTTCCTTTTAAAGATAGTATCACCTTAATTCTTGGAGATACTTTTCTCACAGAAGCAAGGTCAGCAGCCACACGCCTTTGATTCAAAGTAGAACTGTTTTTTATGCCATGTGGCAAGGTCGTCCATTCAAATCCTTTATAAGGCTCAGCTGAATTAATGCTGGGCACTGAAAAGATAAATTCCTTCATATCCTCCTTATCTAGAGAAATAGAATTCTTCATCCTAAAAGACCATTCCTCAGGCAATTGAGGAGATGGAAGCCCAAGCTGAAGAGTTCTATCTCTACATGTCCATTTACTTTTCTCAGATCAATAAAAATCTCCATTCCCTAAGTTTCCTTTTTATAACAAATTCAGGGGAATTCCAAGGACTTAGAGAAGCTTGTTAATGTCCTTGGTTAAGTCTTTTCTGTCCTATGCCTGATGAAATCTGAATTTTTTAATTTTTTAAGAAGTCTCTTCCCCACTGGTCAATGGGGGCCCTTTCAACTGTAAAAGAAATAATTTTTTTTCTGTCTTATATTTAAATTCCCATTTCCAAGAGGTAGCACTATTGTTAGCTATTATAGATCCTTTTATGTCAGACATACAGGTATTTTCTGTGGTCTTTAACCAATTACTAGACCAGATGGCACCTTTAATAGCTGTACTATCTACATCTGTGTCTACCAACCTTTTCAATGGTCTGCCATTTGTGTAGATAATGAATGAGCAAAGGACACTCGGCTATGAAAGCGTCAGTCCATAATATCCCTGAATTCTTACTATATTGTATTTCAGGAGTGTGAATCAATAAATCTGATGTTACTTCTCCTCCTGGGTCATAGATCACACACAGTCTATTTATATTTGTGATTAGGACAGCAGTTTCCCCAATCATTCTACAAATAAACACTGTTTTATAAATACTTGTAGGGGGTAGGGCAATAAAGCCTACCTGTGGGAGTGAAAACAAAGGTACACAGGTAAACAAAGGGGAGTTCCAACTCTCCAAAGACTATCCTAGAAGCTCTATAGGTATAAAACTATACTGTCTACAACTGCAATGTCTTACCCTTGTAAGGTTGCTTAGAAACTAACTGAACTGTATTTTTAAATTTTTTTTTGAATATTATAGTCATTACATTCCTTAGTACACCACAATTCTTTTTTTGCCTCAGGACTACTCCCATCTTTTGAAATCCAGACATTGGAGTTTTGAATGGATTAATGGGCTGTGCTGATATTATCGCCCTTCTAATTCCTCCTCCTCCTTCTCCCTCGGCCCCGGAAGGTGGAGCTGAGGGAAGAGGGTCTGGAATTGGAAAATTCCCCAAAGGCCAATTTAAAAATTGCACATAAAAAGAACAAAACCTATTCTCAATGGCAGGGTAATCAATAAATTCCTTAAAACAATAATACACGAGATAAACCCACAAAACTAAGAAGAATTTTTCCAACTGACATCCATCGTTTTGTTTATTTCTCTCCTTAGCTTCAGCCACTGGTTTGAATTCTTCCTGTTCTAGCAGTTGTAACCTAGCTTTTTCTTCTTTCTCTATTTCAACCTGTAATTTAGCCCGCAATTCTAGTAACTCTTTTTTAATTGTTTGGTGTTTTACTTCTAACTCAACTTCTAGTTGTTGTATTTTATACTCTATACTCTCATACTTGTATATTAGCTCTAGGTTGATACCTCCCCGAGCTATACTGATGAGGGTTGGGGTCCCTTTAAGATTCCTAATTGCCCAACCCATGACTGACCTTGATTCACAAATCCTGGTCAAAGGCACCCTTAGAATACCCGGGCCCCGCCCCCCACTCTCAGCTCAGCTTCCCCCAACCCTCACCTGATCTGGGCTAATTGAAAAGCCCGACAGAACTGGGTACTGCCCATCATCTTTTGGGTATAAAAGAAACAAGCTGGAACGCCCTCTTTGCAGGAGCCCTCCCAGCCAACGCATGGTATCCTTCCAGCCATGTAAGGGTCCCTGCCTGCCAACGGCCACCTTTGGCCCTGGCGTCTTTCTAACTGAGCTTTACTTCCAAATTCCTACAATAAACCTTTTATTTATCAATCTAGGTTTTCGGGCCTGTAAATTCATTTTACAAGGGACACTGCGCCTCATGGGATCTATGCGCCGACAAATGGGGTTCCCCCTTTCCTTTCCCTATTAATGAGGGAAAGGGCTTGATAACAAGCTTCCTACCGTTCTTCAGATGTGATCTTTGTTAAAAGACCTTTGATCTGCTTCTTTAACCTATTTATATAAGCATTTATGTACAGCTGTATCTTTGAGTCTGATCCAGGGTTACCTAAATCCATATTGTCTCTCCAAACCAGTTCTCTCCAAAACTTAATTCCAAATATTAAATATTAATTTTCAAAAATTAATCTTTGAAGCCTGATAATTTATGATGCACCCATGTCTGGCACCATCTGTAACAGATAAGGAGATAAAGAGATAAGGAGGGAAAGTACATATTGATAAAATGGTGGTAAGGGGGAACTTATCACCAATGAAAAAGAAATTAAAGAAATAATTAGGAGATATTTTGCCCAAGTCTATGGAAGCAAGTCTGACCATATAACTGAAATGAATGAAGATTTACAAAAATACAAACTGACCAGATTAACAAGAGAAGAAATAAAATACCTAAATAGTACTATTTTAGAAAAAGAAATTGAACAAGTCATCAATTAATTCCCTAAGAAAATCAATCTGGCTGGTCAATTAAGAAAGAATTAATGATACTGAGGAGAGTATTTTGAGTTCAGTGATGTGGTCAAAAGGCCAATTATGAAAGGATTAAGAAATCAGTGAGAGTGAAATAGACAGACATGAGATAGACAGCTCAGACCAAATTATTCAATTTAAAACATTATTTATTAGCTGGCTGGTGACTGACCCCACTAGATAGGCTAATAGAGATCAGCCAGAACCTTTAGTGAGGTACACTTTTAAGGGTGTTTACCACATCCTGGTACAGCCTTGCAGTTACAAATTTTGGGAATCACTGACACAGTTTCTCGTTTATAATGGGGAAGTATCTGGAGGAGAGTGAGTACATAATGGAATCTTTTTGCATTGTAGACACCTACTTCTTGGAAAGTCTAGGGTCTCATGAATCAGGGGATAGGGCCCAGTCTGAAAATAACACTTCCCTTAATTTAGTTTAAGCAACATTTTCCTATAAACCTGAGGCCTCTTGACCCAGGGATGAGGAGGACAGTCTTTTGTCCATTTCAAGAGTACAAGAAATGGAAGCAGATAGTATAGTAAACTTTTCCTAGACATTTGTATTAGAAAGGGAGAAGAGATAGGGAATAATAACCAGAAGACATGGTTGTATTTAGTGTGAATTTAAGGATGAAGGAGAATTTTCCTATATTGTCCTTATTATTAATCCCATTTTCTCTAATCTTTAGTCTTTCCCTTTCTATTGGTACCTTCTCTGCTTCATAAGAACATACTCAAATAAATATCAAAAACAAAGAAACAAAAACCTCTCTATTAATCCTAACATAATTCCTATAAGAATTATTTTCTTATATGTCTTCTCTCCCTCTTGGTCAAACTCCTGGGGAAAAAACATCTATACCCAATACCTCCATTTCTCTCATTCTTTTCTAAATCCTCTGGAATCTGACTTCTTACCTCATCCTCCAACTGAAATTGCTCTTGCTGGTCAGTAAATAAGCTTTTGTGCTGTACTTATTTTGTGTGAAATATTGTCCTGAGCACTGGTAACACAAAGAAAGACAAAAGATGTGGCCCTTGACCTAAAGAGCTTATCTTGTGAAAGGAGCTGTGTGGAAATAATAATCTATCTATAATGAGGACTGCCCAATGAGCCCAATTGCTAAAAGTGTGCTAAGTCCTGCTGATGGAATTCCCCATGGGAAAGAGACTAGGGAGACTACTTCTGGAAGTGTCAAAATGGTAAGTAATGGAAGTATATGGAAAGATTTTGGAGCATTTGTAATATTCTACAACTGGTTCTGGTCAACTAACCATTAAGTTTTGATTGGTTTTGAATGGCCTTTCTTCTTTCCTAGTTGAAGTTTTTCTCTTAGTTTGATCCCTTCACTGATGACATCTGATGAATGACATTGTATTGTAAAGGGAGAGGCCTCTAGTTTTTCCTCTTATTAGGTCAAAATATGGTCCTCTAAAAACAGGCTTTAGTTTTTACTCAGCTTGTTTTATATATCTGTGTGTGTGTGTGTGTTTATTTCTAGATGAAGGGATTAGAGGTGACTACCTATGAGTTTCAAAACAAAAAAAATTGCTATTTGAAAATTTGATTGTCAATGCTGAAAAATTACCCATGCATATATCTAGTTAATAAAAAGCTATAATTTAAAAAAAGAAAATTTGGGCATTCACTCAGTGTTAGTCTTGGCAATGACAAACAATCTTCAGGATCTCTGTGACCCAGCCAGTATTATATGAATTTGAGTGTGATGTGAATTTGGAATTACAATTGATATTTAGAAATTGTTTTGAGTCTCAGTCCACTATTCCCAGAGACTAGAATTGGGGAGAATGTGCCCCATTTTGAGAAATATTTATACTTTTTTCTTGCTATATCTACAAAGTAAATATCCTTCAGTAAAAGCTAATTGATGTTAAGTGGTTAAAAGAAATTGAGGTATTAGTCACAAGTAGTTAATAGTATGAGGAGAGAAAAAAAATCTGTGAACTTCTATTCCATAGAAGTATTCATAATCCTAACCCTTGAGGGATATCCTCTAGAACCCTAAGGGACTGATGTAGTTTGCTCAACTCTGGGATAATAATCCATGAGAATATGAACATATAAGATATATACTGTAGGCATGAAAGGAAATCTTAGAGGGAAGTCTCTGGAAATAGGAAGTATGTGTGCAGAAGATAGCATTTGATCTGAGACCTGAAGGAGGTCAGAGAAGCAAGGTTGAGGTAAAGAGGGAGAGCATTCAAAGCATGGGAGACCACTTGAAATAGGACAAAGTCAGGAGGGAGCAATGCATGCAAAGAACAAAAAGGTCAAAGACACAGGGAGTAAGGCATAAGAAGCCTAAAAAGGGGGGTCAGGTTGTGAAGGTCCTTAAATGCCAGATAGAAAACGTGATGTGCAATTTTGGTGGCAATACAAATTACTCCAGTTTACTGAGTACACGATGACATAGCATACTGGCACTTTAGGAAAATCTCTGTCAACTGTGTGGAGGAGTAATAGAAAAGATCTGAGGGAGAGAGACTCACTAAAAGACTTTGGTAATGATCTAGGCATGATGTGATGAAGGTCTGCCCCAAGGTGGTGGCTGTGTGAGGGGTAAAGGGGGAACTAAATGATATTGAAAAAAGAAAAAAAATTTGGGGGTCATAGATGTATAACTATTCATGGAACATTTAGTCTACTCCTCTCATTTTAGGAAACAGAAAGGTTATGACATGCCTAAAGTAACAAATAGTAGCTGAGCTAGAATCTGAACTCAGATCCTTTGTTACTAAACCAAACATTTTTCATTCTATACAATGTTGCCTTATGTTAAGTAAAAAGAATTTATCCAAGAAAAATTCTTTGAACATCAATCATGTGCAATCTCTATGCTAGGTGCTGTGTGTGATACAAGGCTTAATAAGATCAGTAAGGTTACTCCTAGGAGGATCTAGAGGAACAAAATCAGGATATGGATAGGACTATGCAATCATTATCTAGATACAAAAACATAATTTGATAAGTTGGGAATATAAAAAAGGCCCTGTGACACAAAGACAAAAGCTAAATCATCTATAAAATAGAAAATTCAGTTCTGTCTAGACCATGCCCCAGTGGAGGATAATGTCAACTTTGATTTTTTCTTCTCAACATCCTCCTCTTATGGGTAGAGACATCTCCCTTAGAGACCCCGATGTCCCAGCAGCCTAAAGGATAATTCCTTAATTATTCTAACAGTATTAACTCTGCACATCTGCCACAACTGGGGGAAGAGGGCCGCTTAACCCTTCTGGCATAGGTAGAAAGAAGAGAAATAGAAGCCTTATCCCTTGTGCAAGCATGGAACTTATGGTTGGAGGATCCTGGTTGATTTCTGTTTTGATTTCTTTTCCATGTGGTTGAGAAACTCTGGGGATTTGGCTGGAGGGATGGGCTGGAGACTTTGTGGTTTGTTGACCAAACATATCTATTACTACTTGATGTGACCAATTTGTTGACCTTGGGCTTCTTAGCTTGTACCTCTTCAATTTGTCCCTTGTCCATGACGTACCTGATGCCCAGTGTCAGGATGCAAAGGAGGAAAAGCCCCTTCTACAGGAGAATCTACCTCAATAGGCAGGAATACACATTCACAGTCTCTAATGGATCAGAAACAGAGAATTGGCCTCATGGCATATGTCAGTTCAGCCTGGTTTGAGTAATGTACTGGAATCAATTTGGGCAACCTTCTCCCAAGAGGTTGGACAGATTCCCAGAATACCACACAACTCAGTAGAACTTTTAGATGGAGATAGGGCCCTGGAGGGGCAGGGTTAGGGTTATGATAAAATCATGCTGCCTTCTCTGTACTATCTTTAATGCTGAAATGTAAGGTCTGTGGGTGAGCCCAATCCAAAGCAGGTCAGATATATTGCCAATGGTACCAAATCTATCCCCCACTTGATGTGTAATTAGAAACTGAATGGGTTTTTTTTTTTGGCAAGTGTTTTGGGCTTTAAACATTAGAATTAGTGTAAATGGACATGGGGGAAGAATGTTTATAAATGACTGAGTTGCTTTGGATCCTGTGATTTGGAGGAACTTGGGAGCTGTACTCCCAGATTGAATCCTCTATTCACTCTGAACCTCTTTCCACAGACTTTGGTTTGAGCAATGCATTTTGGAAGGAGGGAAAGGGATGCCATGGGAAGCTGTCCCACACCATCCTTCTACCTAAGATCCTTAGTACTGCTCCAAGCATCCAGATGCCACTTACAATGGAAGGGCAGGAGGCTCAGCATCGGGGGACTGAAGGAAATGGAAAAATCTACAGCACCTGGTATTCCTGGCATTCTACCATTCATGTCCTAACTGGATTAGACCCTGCTTAGCTTTGGAAATCAAAAGAGATCAGAGCCTTCAGAGTGATGGCCATAGAGTCTCAGAGCTGCTTCTAGCAGTTGGGAGAGTTCTCACTGCTACTGCCTCAGGTGCTTAACTTACACCTACCTCTTCCACAGCACCAGCAGCTCTCCTCTCCGAGCCTGGGTCTGGAAAGCTGCTGGTGTTCAGACTGCACCACGACCCCCCCTCACTGACTACTACCTTCTAGCACTCAAGCACCCCATAACTCCCTGGCAACTGGTAGCAGTGCTTGGCTGGCCAGAGATCCACAGTTGCCCAAACAATCCCCCTGACCCACCTCCTCCTTCTTCCAAACTGCTCTTCATCTTGTCCAGGGCACAAGCTTCCTCCCTGGACCTCACATTCTGGTGAGCAGTGTGAGGGGGGAAAAAGAGGGACAGGAAAAAGTGGGGGAGAGGGGGGAAAGGTCCTGGGGACAGACAGGAGTGCCATCGCTGCCTCCATGTGCCAAACCTCGCTGTCACACCCACTAGAGCCCTGCCCAGCTTCACCCAGCTCTGGCCAGTTCCCCAGCACCTAACTGGAAAGGAGGGTCCTTCTCCACTTCGCTTGCAGCCCAGGTGAGCTCACTCACTGACCATAATCCATCTGCCCTGTCACCTCACTCCGGACTCATCAAGCACTCGAGGTATGTGACAATCCCCCAGAAACTTGCAGAGGTGTATGTGAGGGTCCTAGAAGCCCAGATTCATCCTTGTACACCGTTTCAAACTCCCACTCCCCACCCCTGCCCTCTGGTACTGGATCCAGCTCCCAGCTACTGATGAGTACAACAGTGTACCGATTGATCCCATTAGTTCATTTTGTATCTCACTAGCTGGACCATTCCCACGAGACAGCGGGGGACAGGGGGATGATGGGTAAGAGGGAAATGAAAAACCACTTCAGTATCACTGCCAAGATCATGATGAATCAGAAACAACTGAACAAATAGACAAAAATCTCCCAGGATGAGAAAGGAGGCCCCATGGTCTCCATCAATGGAGTACTTCTACAAGAATGACTATGTTAATAAGGTCATTCAAAGACTGACATCCAAAGCTTTGAGAGATCCATGAAAGACTGAAGCTATATAGAAGCAGGAGAGTTCTAGGACCAGGGCTCAATTATCACCTCTGTGACCTCACTTGTTGAATAAAGTGATTAAACCAAGAATTCACCAAATCTGCTTCCATTTTTAACTGTGATCTTATGAGAATGCAATTAAAAGTGTTCATGTTTCAATTAAAGATTAGAGAAGATGGAGGTTTAATAGTAAGGACAATATACAAAAGAAGGCAAGAAGGGTGGAATCAAATGTTTATATAAAGAGATTGACCTATCTTGGTAAGGAGAAAGCCATCACTTTATTAAAAACACCAAGGAAGGATAAGATAGCAGGTGAAATCAGAGGAATGTGAAATAAGAAAAGGAAGAGAAGGCAATTCTTGAAAAATGGTCTCAGTTTTTTCATTGAATTAGACATAGTCTTCAACTGAAAGGACAGGAGTTGGGAGTCCCTTCAGAGATACAAGGAGAAAAGAGAAGGTCTGAAACAGCCATTATGGGGGATGGCAGTTAATAAGAATTGATGAAGAGTAAAACTATTGTCTTGTGTGTTAAATTTGTAGTAATCTCGGGGGCGGAGCCAAGATGGTGGAGAAGATACACACGAACTTCTAAGCTCTCCCTTATCCTCAATACCAATTATATAATTCAGCCTAAAATATAACGCTGGACTTGTAAAAATCATGAAGATTAGAAACATGACAACTTACCAGCTGAAGAGAATCTGGAACTTCATCAGAAAAGGTCTGTAATGAAGGGAGGAGGAAAAGGATCAGCACAGACAGAGATAGACTAAAGGCTAGCTTACTGTGCCGATCGGGCTTGAGACTCCTCTGGGGTTAGAAAAGCTACCAAGACAGAGGATTCTGGCATAGACTGATAGCTCTACTCTGCTTGCAAAAGAGCAGACCAGCAGAGAAGTCAAGCCACTTTAATTAAAAAAAAAAAAAAAAAAAAAAAAAAAAAAAAAATTAAAAAAACCCAAAACGCCAGAAACTGCTATAGCTACCCCAAACCAGAAGTGAGACACCACAAATCAAGGCACGCCTTCTGCTGTCCAGGGCTTGTCCTTGGGGCAATTAAGAAACTGCAGGGAAGTGGGGGGGACACAACCTGGGGCAGCCTCTAATCCCACAGTGGGAGGCTTGGCCTGAGGCAGTGGAGCTTCCACAGCAGCAACACCCCCACAGCAGTGACTGTGTTTCCTTGGGGCAGAGGTACTTCTGGTCTGTGCACCAAGGCTAGTTGCTGGTCAGCTGCTAATATCCAATGCTCCCTGGGGGGTTGTGACAATTTTACTGTTTAGCCTCTAGCCTTAGGGCAGTTGCTAGGCTACAAAGTGGGGGGAGTCCTTCACTGGGCACACCTGCAACCAGGTGCTGAATCACTTCCAGTGGGGGGGAGGGAACTCTCTCCCAGAACACCCTCGTACCTTTTCCACCCGATCACAAGACAACTGCCTTCCACATCTCTGTTCTGTAGAGGAAGCTTGGAACCACCTACCGAGAAAGGAGACCCCACAAGTTATTAAAAATGAGTAAGAAATTGAAGAGAACGATTGATAGCTTCTGTATAGAAAAAGAGCAGATCTCTAACCCTGAGGAGGCTGACAGCAGACAGTCTCTAGATAATGCCCTGAAAGGGAATGTTAACTGGCCCCCATCACATAACTCTCTCCTAGAAGAGACTATTTAAGACCTGAAAAGAGAGCTAGAAGACAAATGGGCAAAGGAAAGAGAAGCTATGCTAGAGAGTAACAACATCCTGAAATTTGAATTGGAAAAGATAAAGAATTCAGAGGAAATGCAGGGAAACAAAATTTGTGAATTGGAAAAGGTTAAAAAATCATAAGAAAGTAGGATTTCTGAATTGGAAAAGATAAAGAATTCTCAAGAAAGTAGGATTTCTGAATTGGAAAAAGAAAATAACTCACTAAAAAAAAATTAGTGAAATGGAAAAAAATTCCACAGAGCAAAATAATTCATTTAAAAACTCAATTGGACATATACAAAAAGAACTAAAAAATGTGAATGAAGAAAATAACTCATTAAAAATCAGGACTGAACAAATAGAAATGATTCATTGAGGCACCAAGAATCAGTCAAACAAAATCAAAAAAATCAAAAGCTGGAGAATAATGTCAAATATTTACTGGTAAACTCTATAGACCTGGAAAATAGATCTAGGAGAGATAATCTGAGGATCATTGGACTTCCTGAAAATTATGATGAAAAAAAGAGCCTAGATTCTATTTTACAGGAAATCATCAAAGAGAACTGTCCAAACACAATAGAAACAGAAGGGAAAATAGGCATTGAAATAATTTATCGAACACCTTCTGAAAAAGACTCTAAGAAAAAAAAAAAAAAAACTCCATGAAATATTGTGGCTAAGCTGCAAAACTATCAGACTAAGGAAAAAAATATTGCAAGCAGCCAGGAAAAAAACAATTGAAATATCGAGGTGCCACAGTAAGGGTCACTCAAGACCTGGCTGCATCCACATTAAAAGATCGAAGGGCCTGGAATCTGATATTCTGAAAGGCAAAAGAACTTGGAATGCAGCCAAGAATAAACTACCCAGAAAATGTGGCAAGAGCAGACTTCCAGCCAAGATGGCAGAGAGGAGGCACATAGCTGCTTGAGCTCCACATTTTCTCTCAGAATTTACTTCATGACAAGCCTCTGAATTAATGCTTGACCAGAAAAAAACCCACAAATAATCATCAACAGAAGATATCCTTGAAATTCGCCAGAAAAGGTCTGTTTTTGCTCAGGGGAGGGACGAACAGACTGGGCTCAGGCTGAGGGCAAGCAGCTCACACTGCTCAGACCAGAGGGGGAAAAGGGTTCGGTCTCTGCCGTTTCTGTGGAACAGCCTTTACCCCAGTGTAGATATTCCGTCTTGGCAGAAAACCAAGGAGGTAAAAGGAGGTAAAGAATAAAACCCCAGAAAGCTAGCGTCTCTCAGAACCTGGCAACCCCTACCCTCATCTGGAGTGACTCAGCACGTTCTTAGAGCCTCAGAGCGCAGACCACAGACGCAGCACAGACATCACTGTACTGAGAGTGCCTCGCTGCTGTCTCCCACAGTCTGTAGAGGAAGCCTGGTAACACTATCCAGCCCCATTCCCCCCCCCCCAGAAACAGACCAATTGTTTCTCTTGTCAATTTGTTTTCTTTGATTCTGCTATGACAAAATGAAAAAAAAAAAAATTGAAAGGGTTCTAACCATTGACAGAGTCTGTATGTACAGAGAGCAGACTTCAAACCCTGAGGAGACTAAAAGCAGACTGTCTCCAGAGGAATCCCCAAAGAAGGATATGATCTGCTGCTCAATACACAAAACTCTCATAGAGGAAATCAAAAAAGCTCTCACAAGAGAGCTAGAAGAGAAATGAGAAAAAGAAAGGGAAGCTTGGAAAGAGAGTCTGGATAAGTCATCCTATGCATTTAAAGACAGAGTGGATAAAGAAATCAAATCATTGAGAAATAAAATTAGTGAGTTGGAAAAAGAAAACAAGTCTCTAAAAAATAAAATTGATGAAATGGAAAAAAATTCCACAGAATAAAAAAAAAACTCACTTAAAAACTCAATTGGACAATTACAAAAAGATATTTAAAAAGTGAGTGAAGAAAATACATCATTGAAAATCAGAACCAAACAAGTATAATTGAATGACTCAAGGAGAAACCAAGAAGTAGTCAAGCTAAACCAGAAAAATGAAACAATGGAAAAGAATGTCAAGTACATTATTGGGAAGACAACAGACCTGGAAAACAGATCCAGGAGAGACAATTTGAGAATAATTGGACTCCCTGAAAAATATGAGGAAAAAAAGAGCCTGGACACCATTTTCCAGGAAATTATCAAAGAGAACTGCCCAGACATTTTAGAAACAGAGGGCAAAATAGACATTGAAAAAATTCATCGATCACCTACTGAAAGGGACCCTAAAATCAAGACACCAAGAAATATAGTGGCCAAGTTCAAAAACCATCACACAAAGGAAAAAAATATTGGAAGCTGCTAGAAAAAAATCAATTCAGATATGGAGGAGCCACTATAAGGATAACCCAGGATCTAGCAGCATCCACATTAAAGGAGAGAAGGGCCTGGAATATGATATTCTGAAAGGCTAAGGAACTTGATATGCAGCCAAGAATAACTTACCCAGCTAAAATGAGTATCTTTTTTCCAGGGAAGAAGATGGACATTTAACAAAATAAATGAATTCCATCTATTCTTGATGAAAAAACCAGATCTACACAAAAAAATTGATCTTCAAATACAGAACTCAAGAGATTTCTAAAAAGGTAAAAAGAAATCTTGAGAACTATATTTCTGCCATAAAGATATGTAAAGAACACATGTATAATTTGTCCAAGAAACTAGAGGTGGAAAGGAAATTATATCATGAAAAAGGTAAATTGGTGGTACTATATCTCATGAAAAGGCAAAGGTAACCTATTATATATGAGAGAAAGGAGGGGGATGAACATAGTGTGTATCAATAGACATATTCAATTTATAGTGAAACTCCTTCCACTTCATTGAAAAGTAGGAGGTAAAAAGTGAAAAGGGAAGGAGTAAGCTAAGGGGAAGGGAATACAGTAATTTCGAGGAAAAGGGGTAAAATAGGGGGAGGAACTTTAAGGTGGGGGAGGGATATTAAAAAGGGAGGCCTGTGAAAAGCAAGTGGTGCTCACAAGTTTAATATTGGGGAGGGGGAAAAAGGGGAAGGAAAGGAGAAAAGCATAAGCAGGGGTTAACAGGATGGCAAGCAATATAGAATTAGTCATTTTAACCATAAATGTGAATGGGGTAAACTCCCCCATAAAGAGGAAGCAGTCAACAGGCTGGATTAAAAGCCAGAATCCTACAATATGTTATTTACAGGATACACACCTGAAACAGGGTTATACATTCAGAATAAAGGTAAAAGGGTGGAGCAGAATCTACTATGCTTCAGGTGAAACCAAAAAATCAGGGGTAGCCTTCCTCATCTCAGATCAAGCAAAAGCAGAAATTGATCTAATTAAAAGAGATAAGGAAGGAAACTATATCCTGCTAATGGGTAGCATAGACAATGAAGCCATATCAATACTAAACATATATGCACCAAGTGGTATAGCATCTAACTTCCTAAAGGAGAAGTTAAGAGAGTTGCAAGAAGAAATACATAGCAAAACTATAATAGTGGGAGATCTCAATCTTGCACTCTCAGAACTAGATAAATCAAACCACAAAACAAATAAGAAAGAAATTAAGGAGGTAAATAGAACATTAGAAAAATTATGTATGATAGATCTTTGGAGAAAACTGAATGGTGGTAGAAAGGAGTATACTTTCTTCTTAGCAGTTCATGGAACCTATATAAAAATTGATCATATATTAGTACATAAAGATCTCAAAATTAAATGCATGAAGGCAGAAATAGTAAATACTTTTCTTCTCAGATTTCTTCTCAGATCACAATGCAATAAAAGCTACATTCAAGAAGAAGTTAGGGGGAAATAGACAAAAAAGTAATTGGAAACTAAATAATCTCATCTTAAAGAATGTTTGGGTAAAACATCAAATTATAGAAACAATTAATAATTTCACCCAAGATAATGACAATGATGAGACATCATACCAAAATTTGTGGGATGCATCTAAAGTGGTAATAAGGGGAAATTTTATATCTTTAGAGGCTTACTTGAATAAAATAGAGAAAGAGAAGATCAATGAATTGGGCCTGCAACTTAAAAAGCTAGAAAAAGACCAAATTAAAAACTCCCAACCAAATACTAAACTTGAAATTCTAAAATTAAAAGCAGAAATCAATAATATTGGAAGTAAAAAAAACTATTGAATTAATAAATAAAACTAAGAGTTGGTTTTATGAAAAAACCAATACAATAGATAAACCTTTGGTAAATCTGATCAGAAAAAGGAAAGAGGAAAATCAAAT
The DNA here is from genome assembly GCF_048593235.1 of Sminthopsis crassicaudata. Lineage (NCBI taxonomy): Eukaryota > Metazoa > Chordata > Mammalia > Dasyuromorphia > Dasyuridae > Sminthopsis > Sminthopsis crassicaudata. The sequence goes on along the minus strand of NC_133620.1, from coordinate 374,170,162 downwards.
TGTTAATCTTAAAAATGAAAAGGGGGATCATTCTACCAATGAAGAGGAAATTAGAGCAATATTAAGGAGTTACTTTGCCCAACTTTATGCCAATAAATTTAATAACTTAAGTGAAATGAATGACTACCTCCAAAAATATAGGCTTCCTAGATTAGCAGAGGAGGAAGTAAATTTCTTAAATAATCCCATTTCAGAAAAAGAAATAGAACAAGCTATTAATCAACTCCCCAAGAAAAAATCCCCAGGACCAGATGGATTTACATGTGAATTCGGCCAAACATTTAAAGAACAATTAGCCCCAATGTTATATAAACTATTTGAAAAAATAGGGGGTGAAGGAGCCTTACCAAACTCCTTTTATGACATGGTACTGATACCGAAATCAGGTAGGTTGAAAACAGAGAAAGAAAACTATAGACCAATCTCCTTGATGAATATTGATGCTAAAATCTTAAATAAGATATTAGCAAAAAGACTTCAGAAAATCATCCCCAGGCTAATACACTATGATCAGGTAGGATTTATACCAGAAATGCAGGGCTGGTTTAACATTAGGAAAACTATTAGTATAATTGACCATATTAATAATCAAATTAACAAAAACCATATGATCATCTCAATAGATGCAGAAAAAGCATTTGATAAAATACAACATCCATTCCTACTAAAAAGACTTGAGAGTATAGGAATAAATGGACTATCCCTTAGAATAATCAGGAGCATATATTTATGACCGTCAGTAAACATCATATGTAATAGTGATAAAGTGGAACCTTTCTCAGTGAGATCAGGAGTGAAACAAGGTTGCCCACTATCACCATTACTATTCAATATTGTACTAGAAATGCTAGCCTTGGCAATAAGAACCGAGGAAGAGATTAAAGGAATTAGAGTAGGTAATGAGGAAATCAAACTATCACTCTTTGCAGATGATATGATGGTATACTTAGAGAACCCCAGAGATTCTAATAAAAAGTTATTAGAAATAATTCACAATGTTAGCAAAGTTGCTGGATACAAAATAAATCCACATAAATCCTCAGCATTTTTATACATCACCAACACAATCCAACAGCAAGAGCTACAAAGAGAAATTCCATTCAAAATGACTGTCGAGAGCATAAAATATTTGGGAATCCATCTACCAAAGAAAAGTCAGGAATTATATGAGCAAAATTACAAAACACTTGCCACAAAAATAAAGTCAGATTTAAATAATTGGAAAGACATTCAGTGCTCTTGGATAGGCTGAGCGAATATAATAAAGATGAAATACTCCCTGAACTAATCTATTTATTTAGTGCTATACCAATCAGACTCCCAAGAAACTATTTTAATGACCTAGAAAAAATAACAACAAAATTCATATGGAAAAACAAAAGGTCAAGAATTTCAAGGAAATTAATGAAAAAAAAATCAGATGAAGGTGGTCTAGCTGTACCTGATCTAAAGCTATATTATAAAGCAGCAGTCACCAAAACCATTTGGCATTAGCTAAGAAATAGACTAGTTGATCAGTGAAACAGGTTAGGTTCACAGGACAAAATAGTGTACAACTATAGCAATCTAGTGTTTGACAAACCCAAAGATACCAACTTTTGGGATGAGAATTCATTATTTGAAAAAAACTGTTGGGAAAACTGGAAATAAGTATGGCAGAAGTTAGATATGGGCCCACACTTAACACCATATACCAAGATAAGATCAAGATGGGTCCATGATTTAAGCATAAAGAATAAGATCATAAATAGATTAGAGGAGCATAGGATAGTTTACCTCTCAGACTTGTGGAGGAGAAAGGAATTTATGACCAAAGGAGAACTAGAAATCATTATTAATCACAAAATAGAGGATTTTGATTACATAAAATTAAAAAGCTTTTGTATAAACAAAACTAATACAAACAAGTTTAGAAGGGAAGTCACAAATTGGGAAAATACTTTTACAGTTAAAGGTTCTGATAAAGGCCTTATTTCCAAAATATATAGAGAACTGACTCTAATTTATAAAAAAATCAAACCATTTTCCAATTGATAAATGGTCAAAGGATATGAACAGACCATTTTCAGATGATGAAATTGAAACTATTTCCACTCATATGAAAGTGTTCCAAATCACTACTGATCAGAGAAATGCAAATTAAGACAACTCTGAGATACCATTACACTCCTGTTAGATTGGCTAAGATGACAGTAAAAAGTAATGATGAATGTTGGAGGGGATGTGGGAAAACTGGGACACTGATGCATTGTTGGTGGAGTTGTGTGGAGTTGGTGGAGCCATTCTGGAGAGCAATTTGGAACTATACCCAAAAAGTTATCAAATTGTGCATACCCTTTGATCCAGCAGTGCTATTACTGGGCTTATATCCCAAAGAAATACTAAAGAAGGGAAGGGACCTGTATGTGCCAAAATATTTGTGGCAGCTCATTTTGTTGTGGCTAGAAATTGGAAAATGAATGGAGGCTCATCAATTGGAGAATGGTTGGGTAAATTATGGTATATGAATCTTATGCAATATTATTGCTCTGTAAGAAATGACCAGCAGGATGAATACAGAGAGGCTTGGAGAGACTTACATCAACTGATGCTGAGTGAAATGAACAGAACCAGGAGATCACTATACACTTCAACAATGATACTATATGAAGATATATTCTGATTGAAGTGGATATCTTCAACATAAAGAAGATCTAATTCAGTTCTAGTTGATCAATGATGGACAGAAACAGCTACACCCAGAGAAGAAACAGTAGGAATTGAGTGTAAAATGTTTGCACTATTGTCTTTCTATTGTCTCTTCGGAATACAATTCTTATCGTGCAACAAGAAATTTTGTTTTACGCACATATATTGTATCTAAGTTATACTGTAACACATTTAATGTGTATGGGATTGCCTGTCATCTAGGGGAGGAAGTAAAGGAAGGGAGGGGAAAATTTGGGAAAATGAATACGAGGGATAATGTTAAAAAAAAATACCCATGCATATGTACTGTCAAAAAAATCATAATTATAAAATTAATTTTAATAAATAAATAAATAAATTTGTAGTAATCTCAATGATCTTGGTTTTGTGACTTCCTCCAGATTTATTCAGAAGTACATGAATAGGAATAAAGGAGACAGGATAAATGGTGAAACTAATCCAGAGTTACGATTTGGCCAGATGTGATCTAAACAGGATAAAATAATAAAGGATTCAGGAACTGAAGATGGTGTAAAGATGAACTGGTTAACTATCAGGTCAAAGTTAGGAAGAGAGAACATAGTAAAAAATATCAAGACAAAAATAAGGAATTAAATTAAGCAGTAAGTGGTCATGATATATATATATATATATATATATATATATCAAGTGACTACTTCTTATGCCCCCCAAGGAGAATGCTAATCAGTTCCATATTGCATCCTTTCTGAGTTTCTAATCTAGCAGAAGGGACACAGATTATATTCATGAAGCTGGTATTAAAAGATGGCCACTCTTTTTCAGCCTCTCCTTGACATATAGTAGTTTCTTTCCTGGTGCCTACAAATATTCACAATTCTCCTTCATCCTTGAATTCACACTAAACATAACCATTCCTTTTGGCTTATTATTCCCTATCTTTTCTCCCTTTCTAAGACAAATGTCTAGGAAAAATTTTCTATACTATACTATACTGCCTCTACTTCCTCTACTCTCACTCATTTCTCAGAACTTTGTGATCAGCCTTCTGACCATGTCACTAAACTGAAAATGCTCTCCCCAAGGTAACTAATGATTTCTTAGTTGACCATCCTGATACCTTTTCATCATTCTTCAATCTGTCTGCTGCATTGTGACTGAATGCCCTGTCATCTTGGATACTCTTCTCAAGTCAAGTCAATTAGTATTAATTAAGCATTTACCACTCCAGAAACTTTGTATGCAGGGATACAAAGGAAAGAAAATTTTTTTTCTGGATTTTTATGATCTTGCTATCTCTTTTCTCTCTTCCAATCCATCAAAAGTTCTAGGTCTGACCAAGTTACTGTTCAGTCATTTTTCATTGGTTTCTGACTCATCATGATCCTATCTATGAAAGGTATTGGAGCAGTTTGTCACTTTATTCTCCCATTCATTTTATAGCTGAAGAAACAAATAATGTAAAGTAACTCACCCAGCTAGGAAATATATCAAGCCAGGAAGCAGAGTCATCCTGGAAGACTCAGTTACCTGGCTCCAGGCTAGCTCTCTCTCCACTGTGCCAACTAACTGTCATCAAGACAAACTTGTAAACCTTCTGCTTCATAAATTCCAGTAGGCTCCCTATTATGTCTAGAATTAAATGTAAACTTCTTAATGTAAGATTCAAAGCTTTTCACAATCTCATTTTAACTTTTTTTTCCAGGATTATTATACATCCTTATTCTCCCTCACACATACTCTAGAGTCTGGTTTGATTGCTGTCCTTAGTTTATGAAAGAGGGCCAAAATTATGTTAAGCTATCTTCTGATTGTTGATGCACTATACTTCAAATTTCTGCATGCTGTCTCTAATGGTTGTTCCCTACACCTGGAACATTCTCTGTTTTTATTGTTACATCTTTGAATCTCTGGAATCCTTCAAGACTGCTTAAATGTCACTTTCTACCTTATTTACCATTCTGTCAGCTACTAGAGCCTTCCCTCTAAAAAGAACCTTATATTTAATTTGTGTAACTTTTGTACACACATAGATAATATACAAAATAACAATTTGTCTCATAGGATAGAAACCTGTCTAAGAGTAAGGACTGTTTCAGTTTCATCCTAGTACATTGCCTGGCACATAGTAAGCAAGTTTAATAAATATTTCAGGTGGATTTATTATAGAATCAATTCCTATTAACACCTAGCCTGGGAAAGTTTAGAAAGGTGTGTTTGGAGTATTACAGACTAAGACTATGTTCTAAAGTCACTGTCAGAATCCAGCTAGAATATTGGAGTTGAGGAACATCACATCATCTGTCTCTGTGTGTTTGTGTGTATGTGTGTCCCTGTCTCTTTCTCTCCCTCTCTTCTCTCTCTTCCTATCCCTTTCTGTGTCTCTGTCTCTGTGTCTGTCTCTCTTCCACAGCAGCTTGTCATCAGCTTGTCTCAAAAGCCTGAAGATGACTTCAAAGATATTTCTTTCATCCTCTCCTTGCCTCCTCTCCATTCTCACTCACTACACCATGGATTCGAGAAAAACTCATTGTCTTGCAAACAGCCTCCAGAGGGACTGAGCAGGAGAATAGAGTGGAATGGATGGGGAACTCCCTCCCCCAGGATATTTTTAGCTGCCTCGGTGTAGAAGAGGGGAGAAGGGGGAGAATAAAAAGAGAGATACGAGAAGGGAATCAGAGAAAAGAGGAGGAGGAGACGTGCGGGAGACAGCACTGGCTGCAAGTTGTGATGTAGTTGTCTGGTCTGTGATGTGGTAAGGAGGATTAGTGGTGGTCACTGAGAGAACGGTGTCTTTCCGGATGCTAAGCGAATGGGAAAAGTACCGGCTTTACCATCTGATAGCAGAAGAGAGAAGGCATATTGACTTAGCGCAATAGCGAGCAGCATATAGCCAGACTGGCCAAAAGAGTAGCAGAGCTCAGGCAGAGAGGTGTCAGGAGCTCTAGGGGCTGCCAGGAGAAACAGGGGGTCTACAGCACTGGATCTCATCTGATTTTAGAAGCCAAACAAGGTCAGAGCTGGTTAGTCTTCTGATAAGTGATCGCCTGAGAATACTAGCTTTTTGTCCCTTTTCTTCCACTCATATCCATCCTCCCCCACAGAGTCACAGGCACACACTCATACACACCCGGATATCTCCAAAGCATCTTATAGCGCTCCTGACACACGCCTTCCCCATGCCCAATTTCCCCCCACACCAAACGGCACCCCGTCCAGTCTGACATGCTGTACTACTTTTATTGGTGGAGTTCTTCATTCATTCACTCTGTTCTTCATTAATTTTGGGATTTTATTTTGGTTTGGGTTTCCCCCATTTCAAGGGGGCTTGCAGATGAGCCATTTCTGGAAAGTGCCAGCTAAGACCGGGACGCAGAACTAAGCGCTGGGTCTCCAAAGAAAGAACAAGGACTTTCTCTTCCCAGATTGTCTCCAAACAAATCTGTGTGTAAGGATGCGCTCGAGCTAGGGACAGTCTTAAGAGGACGCACTAAAGATTGAAGGCCCTTAAATGAAGAGGGGTTCTGATGTTACCTCTAGAAGAAGGTGGGGTTTTAATTGGGACATGAAGGAAGCCTAAAAAGTCAGGAGGCTCCGGAGAGCAGACAGAGCGAACATGAACTGGCAAGGATTTCCTGGAGAAGTGTCCAGTGCTATATCTGGTGTAGGATGAGGTGTTGCATGAAGACAAGGTAGGAGAGAGAAGTGGAGAGGGATACCCGGCTCTTTACCCACCTCCTTTGTCTCTACCTAAGTCTTTGGAAGGACGCCTACTCCATTGAGCGATAGGGGACTGGGAAGAAGGAGGGGAGGAAGGAGAGCTTGAGCATACCTCCTATGTGCTTCTCTGTCCACACAAGAGAGAGACATACTCATACCAAGATAAAGTGCAAAAGCAGTATAGCTGGTAAGAAATGACAAGAAAATCTGTGCTGAAACCCTTCTTTAAATAGAGTCCTGGAGAGCCATGGTGCTCCCCTCCAGTACAAAAAACATTCATTAACAAACCAATCTGGAGAGTTCAGGCTGAAGACAGAGTTCCAAAACCGGGCAGAATAACTGCAAGGAAAATGGAATAAGATCTCTAGGAAAAAAGATAAAGCATTCTAAGAAGTGGGAGGAAGAGCCCCATTGTCAGAGGGTGGGCCATTCTATTATCTCAAGCATGGGGTGGGCCTACATGACTACATATGTAAGGAACATTTCTGTAAGAGGTTATAAGTGACTAAGCTGAGTCATTCACAGGCAGTTGGGATGGTGAAGCCAGGTAGAAACAAAATAAAATATTTTGGAAGGAAAATTTACTGAAGAATTTACTGAGGAGTTTCCCAAGAGCATAATGATTAGAACAATGTTTGCTTTCTTGGGTCAGAGATGGAACCTCTGTCTCTAGTTTCTACTTCTGCTATGTATTTTCCCTCATATCATAGATAAATCAATTCAATATTCAGGACCTCTTAGCTGGAGCTTGTGATAAGGTATAGCTTTTAGGAAAATATAGTGGTGGTTTGGGGGGGGGGGCTTCTGTTCTAACAATGAATCAGTAATCCTAAATCTTTTAGCTTTGGAATTTGCCTCAGGAAACTCCCACATCCAATATGTCTAACCACTCTTTAGTCAGATAGCTTCTGGCCTCAGGAAATTCCCATAGATCAAAGTTCTGAGAGGATAGTGAATAAGACCACTCTAAAACTGTTAATTCAACTTCCTCAAATTGAGGAATCCCTATAAACTTTTTGGAAATAGCCTTATAAAATCAAATTAAAATTCTGTTCTAGGTACTTCAAGAAAGCTATAGATCATATCTGTTATCATATTCATTAAACAAAAAGACCATTATGCACTTAAACATTAAATAATTTGTTGAAGACTCATGGAGACCTTAGTAGAAAAAAAATCACTTTCAGGGAACTTGAGGTTCCAACAAACCTCTTAAGTTTCTTGCATTGTTAATATTTCAACCAGCTGGGGGAAAGGGGCACTCCAAAGAGCTACAATTTGTTTTAACTAGACTTGAAAAATAATAAAAACAAAACATTCGATTCAGCCACACCCAGTAGAGGGAAGGTGAGAAAGGGAGAAAAGGGAGGAAGAAATTAGATCATTACCTGATAGATCTTGCCACTCCCTGACAGCCCTCCTAACTCCACCATGCTTCCTGACCCCCACTTTTCACAGCTAACTTTTTTAGCGTGCCAAGTCCTCCAGGATCCAGCCTGCCAGCCAAAGACATGCCCCAACCTTTCTCCTGATAAATGGCAAGTTCTTCTAGGAGCTTGCTCCTTTCTGTCCAACTTAACTCTTCTCTTTTCCAACATTCTGTGCTTTCTCTGTCTCTTTCCCTCTTTCTTTCTTCTTTCTTTTTCTGCTTGACATACCTGACACATAGTAGGCATTCTATTAATGCTTTCCCCACCTCACTCAATCCCTTCCTTCTGTTTGCTATTTTCTCCCTTTCTCTCTCATCTTTTCTTACCCTCTTCCCTCAAACCCCACACACATCCCCCAAGGCCTAACTGAGAGAAACACAATATGATCAACCTGGAAGATAACTGGGATTGCTCACCCACTGGCACTCAGGACAGGAGAAACTTGCTTCAGGTAGAGTCAGAGGGTGTGGCCCTCACTATTCCTACAATCTGCTTCCTTCCCTTTACACATTCCTCATTCCAGACAAACGACCATTAGCTGTTCCCCAAAGCTGACATTTCTTTTCCCATTTCATGTCTTTACTCAGGTCAAGCAGAAGCACAGCTTGCTTATATCTTTCTGAATCTTGTGATTGTGTGATTCAGTTGTTTGTCTTTTCTGACCCTTTGGGACCCATTTGGGGTTTTCTTGGTAGAAATGCAGGAGAATTTGTCATTGAAACTAAGGCAAACAGGATCAAGTGATATATGTCCAGGGCAACACAGCTAATGAGTATCTGAGGCAGAATTTGAACTCGGGATAATGAGACTGACTTCTGGTCAAGCATTCTTGGTACTATGATGGACCTTAGAAGTCCCATCTGAAGGCTTACTGTCCTTCGAGGCTGAGCTCATGTTTTGGGGACTATGAAGATCAGAATGTGGCCTGGAATGGGAGTTAGAGCTATAGTCAGTGCAGGGAACCAGGGCCCTCTTCTCAGTGGGAGGTGCTCATGGGAAAGGGAGAGCTCTGGACTGGCTCTGCTTCCAGCTCTGCTCCTGCCTTACTCTGGAACTGCAGCCAAATCACTTTACCTGAGAAAGAGCCTTCTCTTATTTCTAAAATGAGACCAGAGAATTTGATGACCCTTAAGGTCCCTTCTAAGACCAGTCTAGGATCCTAGACTACAACCTTGGACCGAGTAGAGGAGCATTTCTTGGGGTGAGAGAGGGAAGGGTGAACCTGACCAATTAGGTGACTTGTCTAGGATCACACAGACTGTGCAGTTCTGACCAGGAGAACAGAGAGTTGGGAAGAGTTGAGTTCAAGTCTAACTGTAGACACTTCCTGGATATGTGATACTGGGCAAGTCATTTAACTTTTAGCTGCCTCTGTTTCTTCAACTTCAAAATGGGGATCCAACAGCACCCAGCACCAGGACTGTTGGGAGGATCAATTAAGATGTTTTTTATAAAGCATAGTGCTTGGGTACACAGTAAGTGCTTAATAAATGCTTGTTTCAGAGGTAGGGTTAAACTGACTTGCTACCATAGGTTAACCTGGTATAATATCTTTGAAATGGAAAGAATATTTTATTTAAAAGGTCAGATCATGGGGTCATTCATTTACATCCAGAAGAGATAATAGAAGCCAACTGCTTCAATCCCTTCCTTTATATAGATGAGGAGATGGAGGCCCAAGGCACTTGCTAAAAAGGTCATTTAGCTCATAAGTATTGGAGGCAGGATTTGAACTCAAGCACTGTAACTAATTTGAATTCTTTTTTGGTCTCACAAATCTCTGCTCTTACATTTGAGCCTATCTGGAAGAAGATGGCACCCATTCTTCCCTAACCTATAGAGATACAAGTACCTGCACCATTGGCAGAGAAGAACAAATGACACTTTAGTTACTAAGGATGGAACAAGGAAATGTAGGTTTGGAGAAGGTCTGGATGGACTTTCTCTTTCTCAACTCAGTCTGCCCAAGAGAAGGCTAATTACCAGCCCATGCAAGGCTTCTCCTTTCCCAAACCTTGCTATTTCTGTCAGAGACACCAACATCCTGGCCAGTAACCTATGATGGCAACCTCCTTGTTATCTTTAACTCTTCTCTTTCATCTATTAATTTTCCCTCATCTAAAATTATCTTATGTTAACATGCATGTGTTTATATGCATATTTACATATCTATACATAAAATACATATTTATTTTAAATACACACTTGTAGATATACACACATATATGTCTCCAGCATATATATATGCTGTTTGGGGGAAGACACATATATATGTATATATGTATATATAAATGGCATATTCGATAATTTATACATATATTCATTATAGCTATAGATATATCAAATATAAAATATATATAGATATGTCAATTATCAAATTTATAGACAGAGATATAAAATTCCCAGATTATACTGTACCAGAAGAACTTATTAGTATAGGCCCTGAAGTCTGAACCAAGGGTAATGAATATAGATCAAATTTTCTAAATCTGAATTTGGTCTTCCACCCCTATATCCACTACTCCTAGTTCAGACTTTGCTGTTCTTAAGTCCTGAGAGTCTTCTCTCCCCCCAACTTAAATTTTTGAACTTCAGTTGAGAAGCTCAGGGAAGGGCTGGACCACTTGTGTGGAACCACTCACCTGGGACATGACTGAAAGCAAATTGCAGAAGGAGGATTAAGGTCCATCTCCAATCCATGAAATCCAACATGGCTCTAGCCTGTGTTCTCTGGGAAATCTCCTCAGTAAATGGTTCAGGATTTTTCTAGGAAGTCTTTTATCTTGGTTCCTATTTCAGCCTCCTGCAAGGTGCTCCCTCCATTTCCACAGACATGTAACATAAATCTCCACTCATTCAGTCACATTATAAACTAAATAGTGAGTGCTTTCTCAACTGTGCTCAGCCTATGTTTTACATAGGGAATATTTTCACTGATAAAGAGCTGTCCCTCTTCCTCCCTCCTCCTGGAATTCTTCCCCCTCTCCCCAGAGACCTCGTTTCTTACTGCCCCCTCTTCTCCTCAGTTAATTTGCTGAGTTTTAGAAGTCAGACTTGGACTTGAACTGTGTAAATCAGCAGGTGGATGAGTGAGAGCTAATCCAACTAACCACCGTTACATAGGCAGCCCCCTGCTTCTCATTCCAGCTACCTCCCCTACCATCTTGCCATCCACCTGTAGCCACACCAGTGACACTTCTCCCTTCGTAGGTCCATCTCCAACCCAAGTGCTAGAGGCATGGGATGGAACACTGAGTCTAGAGTGAGGAAGACTAGACTTTTAAGCTTACCTCAGATATTTATGAACTGGGTGATCCTGGGCAAGATATTTAAGTTATTTTGGCCTCAGTTTCCTAAAGAGTAAAATGGGGATAATAATTAGCATCTATTTCTCAGACTTGTGGTATAGCACCTGACATATAGCCATACATAAGAGATGCTTGCTTCCTTCCTTCCCACTGCTTTTTTAGCTACTATTCAGGACACAGTGAAAAACTAATAATACTCTTGCTATTGGTGAGGGCATGACAGTATATTGTCCTTTGGTTTCCCTTACCCTCTCTGTGATTCTCCAGACAAAATGTCTTCCATGACCACTCACTTCCCTACAAATGTTATCTCCCCATTTAATATATAAGATTCTTGAGAGTTGAGTCTCAGTTTTCTATATGTATCATCAGGGCCTAGCACAATGCCTGCCATAGCAATGGCTGCCATAGTAGGTACTTGATAAAATCTTTTTCATTCAGTCATTCCAAGCCTTACACAGAATCTCCCAATTGGATTGGTTGATAGAGGCTATAGAGAACACATATAGCTCAATGAGAATCTCTTCTATAAATCAATCAACTTATAAACATTTATTAAAGAATACCATATAGAAGGATCTATGTTAAGCAATTGGGCTACAAAGAAAAAGCATAATCAATCCTAACCAACAAAGACTTTACATTCTGTTTGGGGAGACAGAAAGTGTACTCTAGTACAAGGAAGGTACATTCAGTGTAAATAGAAGGCAACATGAGAGGGAAAGTCATTAGCAGTTATGGGAGAAGGGGCTGGGAAAGGCCTCCTATGGAAGATAGATAGAGAAGTTAGGAGGCAGGGGTAAGGAAGAAGCCCATTCCTGGCATGGGGGACATCACTGAATAGAAATGGAGACAGGAGCTGGAGTTTCAGAAATAAGCAGACCTTTATGTCCACATTGTTGAATGTATAAGAATAATATATAAGAAGACTGAAAAGAAAGAAAAAAATCCAAATTAGAAAGAACTTTACATGCTCCTTGACCAAAGAAAGGGCAGGTGACAGGGAGCTGCTGAAGTTTACTGAGACCAGAGATAAAATCAGTGTTGGGCTTACACGATGAGAATTGCCCTAAAGGACAAAGATAATTCTATTAGCTGGATGGGGATGGTTTGGAATGGGGAGAGACTTGATAAAACTGGAAGGCAGTAGAGTTCAGGTGAGAAGAGGTGAAACACTGAACTAGAGTGGTCCTAGAGTGAACAGAAACAGGGGAATGCTATTAGCAGGGAATATGGAAAAAGAAATGACAAGATTTGACAATTTATTGGATAGAAATGGTCATTGAGGAAGAGGAATGGAATACTCCATATTATTGACCTCTATCAAATGAAGAAATAGATGACTTCAAAGACCCAGAAAGATATCTATGAACTGATATAGAGCAAGATAACCAGAATTGAAAGAACAATTTACACAACTTGCATCAACACTGTTAAAACTTGCAATTTTGATGAATTTTATAACATGGCATTGAATGACAGAGTCAGAACCAAAAGAGTTTCTAGAATAACAAGGTCTTAAATGATATAATTTTTTAAAATTCTAGGAACTCTGATCAATCAGTAACCATGCATGATTCTAACACTGATTACAGAAATGCAGGGTTTAGAATACAGAATTAGGTATATAAAAATTATGTAAAACAATGGAAGGCGCATTTCTACTGGGCTTATGTCCCCAAGAGATCTTAAAGGAAGGAAAATGACACAAATGTGCAAAAATGTTTGTGGCAGCCCTTTTTTGTATTGGCAAGAAACTGGAAACTGAGTGGATACCCATCAATTGGAGAATGGCTGAATAAATTATAGTATATGAATATTATGGAACATTATTGTTCTGTAAGAAATGATCAACAGAATGATTTCAGGGAAGCCTGGAGAGACTTATATGAACTGATGCTGAGTGAAATGAGCAGGACCAGGAGATCATTGTACATGGCAACAGCAAGATTATATGATGACCAATTCTGATGGACATGGCTCTTTTCAACAATGAGATGATAGAGGCCACTTCCAATGTATAGTGCCTTTTTTTTCAAGCATGGGCTTAAAATAGAGTTCTCCTTCATGCATAGTTACTTGAGACTTAATTCTGTTCTCTTATTTAATTTGTAGTGACCAGAGTCAAGGTCTTTGTCAGAGACCTCTCCTAGGATGAGAATTCCTTGGGCCCTGTTACTTAATTTCTAATTGCTCAGATGAACCTTATTATTGTCCTTTTAGAGCCACAATTCCAGAAAATGGTCAAGGCCTCCCAGAATGAGCACCCTCAGTTTAAGTCATAAACTTATGATACACACACCACACACACACACACACACACACACTTAGGCACTGGTGTGTGTGTGTGTGTGTGTGTGTGTGTGTGTGTATGTATGGCTAGGTCCTTACCCAGGTGTCCTCAGTCACTGTTGCTCTAAAGAGAAGCCATCTGGACATGTTCATATTCTTCTTCTGATCCATTCTCTTCCACATATGTCATGCTTTCACTGGGAGTATCTGGAGGTGAGAAAAATGGGGTGAAAGATCAGGATAGTCTCTTCCCTTGCAGGAGGCTCGGCCTCTGATGAGAACATGCAGCTTCAGGGCCCACCTCCTCCCTTCCTTCTCCAAAAACAGCCAGTGCAAGTCTCTGTCTCAGTTTCACTGTCCCAGCACAGCCAGAAACTCTCATGTTCAAGTTACTTTTATTTTGTGAATGCAATTACCTCATGGTCTTAGATAGAAGATACATGCTATCAACAGGAACACACATACACCAAGGACTTAAGCCCATAAGCAGATGCCTCGGGATAGGATGGAAATAAGTACACAGGAAGGATGGCCTCTTAGTTTCATGAGAGAATAAAAAATGCAGAAAGGACCTGAAGAAGGACATATATAAATCATTGCCATCTCAGAGGCATTACAAAATGAAAGTCATTGTCATTCTCTGCAAATCTGATCCTTCTCCAGGCTCCTGGGCCCCACAGTGGGCTCCCCAGGTCAGGAGCCTTGGCTTCCCTTGACCTTCCCTCTCCTGCTCTCCATGCCTAATGAGTCACCACAGCTTGTCTCTTCTCCCTAGTCAGCCCCTCTCCCATATTATCCCTTCCTTCTGCTCACATGGCCTTTGTTGTCACCACCTCTCACCTGCACTAGTGCTGCAGCCTCCTAATGCATCTCCTGCTTCTCTTCTCTCTTCTCCCTCCAATTCACTCCGCACAGAGCTGGCTTTCCTAAGGCACAGCCCTGGGGCTGCTCTAAAACCTGCCTGGAGGAGACCAGTTGCCTCCAGGATGAGGATTCACTCTCCTGAGCCTCCACAATCTGCTCCCCTTGTGGCCTTCTTATGTTCTTTCCTCCCCTTTAAACATTCCCCATTGCAGACAAACTTAACCATTAGCTGCTTCCCAAAGCTGACATTTCTTTTCCATTTCCACAGCTTCAGTCAGGCTAAGCAGAAACACAGCTCGCTCATATCTTTCTGAATCCTTTGCTGGGATCCAGTTGTTTGTCTTTTCTGGCCCTGTGAGACCCCATTTGGAATTTTCTAGGCAGAGATCAGGAGACATTTGCCATTTCTTTTTCCATTACATTTTACAGGAAACTGAGGAAAACAGGGTTAAGTGACATGCCCAGGGTGACATAGTTAGTGGGTGTCTGAGACAGGATTTAAACTTCTGTCCCAACATTCTGGGCCCTAGGATGCCACCTTCTGCCCCCTCTGAAGGCTTACTGTCCTTCGAGGCTGAGCTTATGTTTTGGGGACTATGAAGAACAGATGTGGCCTGGAATGGGAGTCAGCTTTACTCGGTGCCAGGGAGCCAGGTGCCCTTCTCAGTGGGAGGAGGCTCATGGGAAAGGGAGAGCTCTGGGCTGCCTCTGCTCCCAGCTCAGCTCCTGCCTTACTCTGGGGTTGCGGCCAAGTCACTTTCCCTGTTAAGGAGCCTTCTCTTATTTCTAAAATGAGACCAGAGAACTGGAAAGAACATTACTTAAAAGGTCAGATCACAGGGTCATTCACTTACACCAAGAAAAGATAACAGAAGCCATCTATTTCAATTTCTTCATTTATAGATGAGGAGCTGGAGGCACAAGGCCCTTGCCCAAACCTCATACAGCTCATAAGCATTAGATGCAGGATTTGAACTCAAGCTCTGGGACTCTTAAGTTGAATTCTTTTTTCAGTCTCACATTTCAGTTCCTAAATTTGTGCCTATGTGGAAGAAGGTGGGACCTCCTTGTATCTTATTCTTCCCTTACCTCTAGGGGTGCAAGTACCTGTGTCATTGGCAGGAAAAAGGAACAAATGACGCTTTAGTTACCAAGTATGGATTGCTGTTTTCTGGATTCCTCATGTTCCTCTTCGGATTCTGATTCCCAATCTTTTTCTTCTTCTTCTTCTTCTTTTTCAGTCTCTTCATCACAATGATTTTGATCTTGGCAATATTTCTTCTTGAAAGTTTTGTTGAAGGCCATTGTCAATTTGAATATCAGCAATAGGAACTCAGTAAAGTCTACTCTCCTGTTATCATCTTCATCTATATTAAGCATGAATTCATCCACGATATCTGGATCACTTGGATTCTGTGCGTAATCAAGGTACAGAAAACCTCAATTAGTCTAAAACATCTTTATTAATTGAATGAATATTTTCTAATGGTGCATACTTGTGCACCTATATGAACTCTAACCCCTAACCCGGTTTTTCCTCTTGACAATTGTTTCAGGGAATAATGAACATGAATCAGATGGGAATATTGTACTGGGTAAGAGGTTGGCTTTTTCCCTGTCTTTGGTTCTCTGGTCTTCTGAAAAATTCCCATCTGGAGCTAATTAGATATTTTCTTCTACAAAGTGATTTGCTGCTCATTTGAGCTCTCTTTTTTATTTGTTAGTCACAATATCTAAAATTAGATCATTACAATTTTTCTGGCTTTCTCTAGAAAATGCCTCTTTTCCTTTGAGCAATTGAATTGGCTACCATTCTATTAAAATGAATTAATTTGGAGTTTGTTTCTCTCAGCTGAGGAATAGTTATGGTAAACTGAAGACATGGAAAATTTTGGAATGAGGATAGAATTCCTTAAAGAAGTCAGATAAAAATTAGATGAAGACAATCAGAGAAAAACTTTCCTGTTTTATCAAGAATAAAATCTATTTCCTTGCATGTTCGTAGATTTAGATAATTCACATCAATTCCATTCAATTTTATTTGATTCAAATTCACCCAACAAGCTTTTTAATGTCTATCACATATAATTCAAGTTGTGAATAGAGTTTCTTGTGCTTAAGACCCAAGGATTTTATATTCATATTCCTGTCTTTGACATTCACTAGCTTTGTAATTGTAAGTAAGTCATATAATTATCTCCAGCTTCTCCTTATCTAAAAGATAATATCTGTGGAATTTCCCTCACAGTTTTGTTTTGTTTTTTTTCTTTTTGCTTAAAGTGACTTAATGAGGTAATACCTGTCACTTTCTCTGCACATTTAGGACTGCTGCTGAGCCACTAAAGACGTGTTTTTGATGAATAGCTAATTCCCAGGTAAGGATCTCTTTCCTCTACCAATGCAGGATAAAAACTCTTTAGTACTACATAGTCTTAGAGAATTGCCTTGAGTACTAGAGGCTAACTGACTTGTTCAGGGTCACACAGCCAGTTTGTTTTGTATTAATGAAGTAGAACACAGATTTTTGGGGGTTCAAGTCTGGCTCAACATCTACTACCTCACTAGCAGAAAATATTATTGTTGTGCTAGATTCTAGAATGCTTTCTTTGGACTCAAAGATTGAATATTGATTTTATGTATCTTTTGCTTCCTTCTTGGAAACAAATGATAACTAGGATTTATATAGCTCTTCAGGAATTGCAAATCACTTTACAAATACTCTCTCATTTTGATCTTCATAAAAACTCTGTGAGCTAGATGCTACTCTTTATCCCCATTTTACAGATGAAGAAACTGAGTCTGAGACATATTAAGTGTCTTGCTCAACATTATATCACTAATAATTGTCTGAAGCAGGATTTCATCTCAATTTTCTTCTATCTACTACATCACCCAGTTTCTTCTTTTTAGGTATGGCTGAATATGACAAGTACCCAATCAAAGCCCCTTGTCCCAGCCCATTGCTCCAAACAGAAAGCTCACCTTCAAAATACTTTGCAGCTCATTTTCCAAAAATTCCTTCAGTTCACTTTGGCTCATTGTGTCACATTTCTCATCTTGGCCACAATATTGGTAGAAAACATCCATGATGGTGGAGATGCTTGCCAACAGATGAGACATCTTGATGCACAATTTAATTGACCTGTAGGAGGAAAATATGACCCCTCATTGTTATTTCTTTATATCCTTTTAGACGCATCAATAGTAATTATCTGGAATAACAATCTTGAATTTATTTCCCATCTCATCTGTTTCACCTGCGAAACTGTGTTATGGGGAGAGATGGCATAGGGACAATTTATCCTCATAAATCCAATGAAAACTCAGTCCTAGAAATTTTAAGCTCCGAGACTTCCGGCCAAGATGGCGGCGTGGAGGCAGACAGCTGCCTGAGCTACTCGTTTTCTCTCAGAACTTACTTCATGACAAGCCTCTGACTTAATGCTTGACCCAGAAAGAAATCCACAAATTATCACCAAGAGAAGACATCCTTGAAAGTCGCCAGAAAGGTCTGTGTTTGCTCGGGGGAGGGTCAATCAGACTGGGCGCAGACTGAGGGCAGACAGCCAGAGCAAGACAGGCAGCTCACACAGCTCAGACCAGAGGGGGAGGGGTGTGATCTCTGCTGTTTCTGTGAAAGGGCTTTTGCCCCAGTGTGGATGCTCCGTCTTGGCAGCAAGCCAGGAGCGGCAGAGAAGGTGTAAACACCGGAGGTGAAGATTAAAACCCCAGAAAGCCAGCGTATCTCAGAGCCCGGCCACCCCCAACCCCCACCTGGACTGACTCGGTGCATTCTCAGAGCCTCAGAGCGCAGACTCAGTACAGTCATTGCTGTTCTGTTAGTGCCTCGCTGCTGCCCTACCCCCAGTCTGTAGAGGAAGCCCATTAATACCATCCAACCCTATCCCCGGCAAAACAGACCAATTGTTTCTCTTGTCAGTTTGTTTTCTTTGATTCCTACTCTGACAAAATGAACAAAAAATTCAAAAGGGCTCTAACCATTGACAGCTTCTGTGTGGAGAGGGAGCAGACCTCCATTGCTGAGGAGACTAGGAACAGACTGTCCCCAGATGTATCCCCTGGGAGGGATATAAGCTGCTCCTCAATACAAAAGAACCTCATAGAGGAAATCAAAAAGGCTCTCACAAGAGAGCTGGAAGAGAAATAGGAAAAGGAAAGGGAAGCTTGGCAAGAGAGCTTGGAGAAGTCATCCCATGCATTCAAAGACAGAGTGGATAAAGAAATCAAATCATTGAGAAACAAGATTAGTGAGCTGGAAAAGGTAAACAACTCCAAGGAAAACAGGATTAGTGAGCTGGAAAAGGTAAACAACTCCAAGGAAAACAGGATTAGTGAGCTGGAAAAAGAAATCAGCTCTCTAAAAAATAAAATGGATAAAATGGAAAAAAATTCCATAGAAGATAAAAACTCAAATGGACAATTACAAAGAGATATAAAAAAAGTGAGTGAAGAAAATACATCATTGAAAATTAGACTGGAACAAGTAGAAATGAATGACTCAAGGAGAAACCAAGAGGGAGTCAAGCAAAACCAGAGAAATGAAACAATTGAAAAGACTGTCAAGTACCTTACCAGAAAGACAACAGACCTGGAAAACAGATCCAGGAGAGACAATTTGAGAATAATCGGACTCCCTGAAAAATGGGAGGAAAAAAAGAGCTTGGACACCATTTTCGAGGAAATTATCAAAGAGAACTGCCCAGACGTTTTGGAAACAGAGGGTAAAATAGACATTGAAAAAATTCATCGATCACCTACTGAAAGGGACCCTAAAATCAAAACGCCAAGAAATATAGTGGCCAAGTTCAAGAACCATCAGACAAAGGAAAAGATATTGGAAGCTGCTAGAAAAAAAACAATTCAGATATGGAGGATCCACAATAAGGATAACCCAGGATCTAGCAGCGTCCACATTAAAAGAACGCAGGGCCTGGAACATGATATTCCGAAAGGCTAAGGAACTTGGTATGCAGCCAAGAATAACTTACCCAGCAAGAATGAGCATCGTTTTCCAGGGAAGAAGATGGACATTTAACAAAATAAATGAATTCCATCTCTTTTTGATGAAAAAACCAGACCTACATAAAAGGTTTGATCTTCAAATACAGAACTCAAGAGATTTCTAAAAAGGTAAAAAGAAATCTTGAGAACTATACTTCTGTCAAAAAAATATGTAAAGAACATATGTACAATTTGTCTTAGAAACTAGAGGTGGAAAGGAGATTATATCTTAAAAAAGTGTAAAGTGGTGGTACTACATCTCATGAAGAGGCAAAGGTAACCTATTATATCTGAGAGAAAGAAAGGAGGGAGATGAACATAGCGTGTATCAATAGACATATTCAATTTATGGTGAAACTTCTTCCACTTCATTGAAAAGTGAAAGGGAAGGAGTAAGCTAAGGGGAAGGAAATACAGTAATTTCGAGGAAAAGGGGTAAAATAAAGGGAGGATCTTTAAGGTGGGGGAGGGATCCTAAAAAGGGAGGGCTGTGAAAAGCAAGTGGTGTTTACCAGTTTAATACTGGATAGGAGGGGAAAAGGGAAGGAAAGGGGAAAAGCATAAGCAGGGGTTAATAGGATGGCAAGCAATATAGAATTAATCCTTCTAACCATAAATGTGAATGGGGCAAACTGCCTCATAAAGAGGAAGCAGTTAGCAGACTGGATTAAAAGTCAGAATCCTACTATATGTTGTTTACAGGAAACACACCTGAAACAGGATGAGACATTCAAACTAAAAGTAAAAGGGTGGAGCAGAATCTATTATGCTTCAGGCAAAACCAAAAAAGCAGGAGTAGCCATCCTCATCTCAGATCAAGCAAAAACAAAAATTGATCTAATTAAAAGAGATAAGGAAGGGCATTATATCCTGCTAAAGGGAAGCATCAATAGTGAAGCAGTATCAATATTAAACATGTATGCACCAAGTGGTGCAGCATCTAAATTCTTAAAAGAGAAATTAAGAGAGCTGCAAGAGGAAATAGATAGCAAAACTATAATAGCGGGAGATCTCAACCTTGCACTATCAGAATTAGATAAATCAAACCACAAAATAAATAAGAAAGAAGTCAAAGAGGTAAATAGAATACTAGAAAAGTTTGATATGATAGATCTTTGGCGAAAGCTAAATGGAGACAGAAAGGAATATACTTTCTTCTCAGCAGTTCATGGAACCTATACAAAAATTGATCATATACTAGGGCATAAAAACCTCAAAATCAAATGCAGTAAGGCAGAAATAGTAAATGCATCCTTTTCAGACCATAATGCAATCAAAATAACATTTAATAAAAAGCCAGGGGAAAATAGACCAAAAAATAATTGGAAACTAAATAATCTTATACTAAAGAATGATTGGCTAAAACAGCAAATCATAGACATAATTAATAACTTCACCCAAGAAAATGACAATAATGAGACATCATACCAAAATGTGTGGGATACAGCCAAAGCAGTAATAAGGGGAAGTTTTATATCTCTACAGGCCTACTTGCATAAAATAGAGAAAGAGAGGGCCAACGAATTGGGCTTACAACTAAAATTGCTAGAAAAGGAACAAATTAAAAACCCCCAGACAAACACAAAACTTGAAATTAAAAAAATAAAAGGTGAGATTAATAAAATTGAAAGTAAAAAAACTATTGAATTAATTAATAAAACTAAGAGTTGATTTTATGAAAAAACCAACAAAATAGGCAAACCCTTAGTAAACCTGATTTAAAAAAGGAAAGAGAAAAAGCAAATTGATAGTCTTGAAAATGAAAAGGGTGAACTCACCACTAATGAAGAGGAAATTAGAACAATAGTTAAGGAGCTACTTTGCTCAACTTTATGCTGATAAATTCGATAACTTAAATGAAATGGAAGAATACCTTCAAAAATATAGCTTGCCCAGATTAACAGAGGAAGAAGTAAGTAGTCTAAATAGTCCCATCTCAGAAAAAGAAATAGACCAAGCTATTAACCAACTTCCTAAGAAAAAGTCCCCAGGACCAGATGGATTTACAGGTGAATTCTACCAAACATTTAAAGAACAACTAACTCCAATGCTATGTAAACTATTTGAAAAAATAGGGATTGAAGGAGTCCTACCAAATTCCTTCTATGACACAGACATGGTACTGATACCTAAACCAGGTAGATCGAAAACTGAGAAAGAAAATTATAGACCAATTTCCTTAATGAATATTGATGCTAAAATCTTAAATAAGATATTAGCAAATAGACTTCAGAAAATCATCCCCAGGATAATACACTATGACCAAGTGGGATTTATACCAGGAATGGAGGGCTGGTTTAATATTAGGAAAACTATTAGTATAATTGACCATATTAATAATCAAATTAATAAAAACCATATGATAATCTCAATAGATGCAGAAAAGGCATTTGATAAAATCCAACATCCATTCCTACTAAAAATGCTTGAGAGTATAGGAATAAATGGACTATTCCTTAAAATAATAAGGAGCATATATTTAAAACCTTCAGTAAACATCATATGTAATGGTGATAAACTAGAACCTTTCCCTGTAAGATCAGGAATGAAACAAGGTTGCCCACTATCACCATTACTATTCAATATAGTACTAGAAACTCTAGCCTTGGCAATAAGAGCCGAGAAAGAGATCCAAGGAATTAGAGTAGGAAATGAAGAAATCAAATTGTCACTTTTCGCAGATGACATGATGGTATACTTAGAGAACCCCAAAGACTCTGCTAAAAAGCTATTAGAAATAATTCAGAATTTTAGCAAAGTCGCAGGATACAAAATAAATCCACATAAATCCTCAGGATTTTTATACATTACCAACACAATCCAACAGCAAAAGATACAAAGAGAAATTCCATTCAAAATAACAGTCGATAGTATAAAATATTTGGGAATATATCTACCAAAGGAGAGTCAGGAATTATATGAGCAAAATTACAAAACACTTGCCACAAAAATAAAGTCAGATTTAAATAATTGGAAAGACATTCAGTGTTCTTGGATAGGCCGAGTGAATATAATAAAGATGACAATACTCCCCAAACTAATCTATTTATTTAGTGCTATACCAATCAGACTCCCAAGAAACTATTTTAATGACCTAGAAAAAATAGCAACAAAATTCATATGGAAGAATAAAAGGTCGAGAATTGCAAGGGAACTAATGAAAAAAAAGTCAGAGGAAGATGGTCTAAGTGTACCTGATTTAAAGCTATATTATAAAGCAACAGTCACCAAAACCATTTGGTATTGGCTAAGAAATAGACTAGTTGATCAGTGGCATAGGTTAGGTTCACAGGGCAAGATAGTGAATAAAAATAGCAATCTAATCTTTGACAAACCCAAAGATCCCAAATTTTGGGATAAGAATTCATTATTTGACAAAAACTGCTGGGAAAACTGGAAATTAGTATGGCAGAAAGTAGGCATGGACCCACATTTAACACTACATACTAAGATTAGATCAAAATGGGTCCAAGATTTAGGCATAAAGAACGAAATCATAAATAAATTGGAGGAACATGGGATGGTTTACCTCTCAGACTTGTGGAGGAGGAAGGAGTTTGTGTCCAAGGGAGAACTAGAGACCATTATTGATCACAAAATAGAACATTTTGATTACACCAAATTAAAAAGTTTCTGCACAAACAAAACTAATGCAAACAAGATTAGAAGGGAAGTAACAAATTGGGAAAAAATTTTTACAGTTAAAGGTTCTGATAAAGGCCTCATCTCCAAAATATACAGAGAATTGACTTTAATTTATAAGAAATCAAGCCATTCTCCAATTGATAAATGGTCAAAGGATATGAACAGACAATTTTCAGATGATGAAATTAAAACTATTTCCACTCATATGAAAGAGTGTTCCAAATCACTATTGATCAGAGAAATGCAAATTAAGACAACTCTGAGGTATCATTACACACCTGTCAGATTGGCTAAGATGACAGGAACAAATAATGATGAATGTTGGAGGGGCTGTGGGAAAACTGGGACACTGATGCATTGTTGGTGGAGTTGTGAAAGAATCCAACCATTCTGGAGAGCAATCTGGAATTATGCCCAAAAAGTTATCAAAATGTGCATACCCTTTGACCCAGCCATACTACTACTGGGCTTATACCCCAAGGAACTACTAGAGAAAGGAAAGGGTCCTGTATGTGCCAAAATGTTTGTGGCAGCCCTTTTCATAGTGGCTAGAAGCTGGAAGATGAATGGATGTCCATCAATTGGAGAATGGTTGGGTAAACTATGGTATATGAATGTTATGGAATATTATTGTTCTGTAAGAAATGACCAACAGGAGAAATACAGAGAGGCTTGGAGAGACTTACATCAACTGATGCTGAGTGAAACGAGCAGAACCAGAAGATCATTATACACTTCAACAATGATACTGTACGAGGATGTATGCTGATGGAAGTGGATTTCTTCAACATAGAGAAGAGCTAATCCAATTCCAATTGATTAATGATGGACAGAACCAGCTACATCCAGAAAAGGAACACTGGGAAACGAGTGTAAACTGTTATTTTTACCTTCTGAATCCAATTCTTCCTGTGCAACAAAAAATTCGGTTCTACACACATATATTGTATCTAGAATATACTGTAATATATTTAACATATATAAGACTGCTTGCCATCTGGGGGAGGGGGTTGGGGGACGAAGGGAAAAAATCTGAATAGAAGTAAGTGCAAGGGATAATGTTGTAAAAAATTACCCATGCATATGTACTGTCAAAAAAATGTTATAATTATAAAATAAAATAAAAATTAAAAAAAAAAAAAAAAAAGAAATTTTAAGCTCCAAGATTCCACAGTAAACCATGAAAGACAGGACTGGAAGCCAAGCCTACTCTTATTCTGATAATGGCCTTAAAGGGAGAGGAAAGCAAAGCTCCCTAATTTTAGTGGTACATTAGCATCTTAGAGGCATTTCAGTCAGAGCTGTGTTGGAAAGGGCCTTAAAGATCATTTTGTTCCCATCTTAGACCCTTCAAATGACATACCTAAGGGAAGAAGATAGATGAAAAGGAAAGGAAAAGGAATAAGCATTTATAAAGTACCCATTATGGGCTAGGCACTGTGCTAACTTCTGCAGATATCGCATTTGGTCTTTACACCAAGCCTAAGAGATAGATGGTATTATGATCCCCATTTTGCAAGTGTCTGACTTCAAATCTGAATTCAGATCTTTCTGACACTAAGTCCAGTGTCAGGACATAGCTGCCTAAGGTCACTCTGATCTGAAGCAAGCCCTTTTGTTTCCAGTTCAGCATTCCTGTTCCAATCATTCCAATTCCCAGATTTACCCCTAGCATGACTGAAGAAGTCCTCACTTATCTAGTTCACCAAAGGAACAAATAAGATGGAGATAGAAGCAACTTGGAGGGTATCAACTGCCTGGGATGCTGGGCTTTTATACTGGGTTTAATTGTCCACTTTAGGGTGGTGACTCCCTTTTTGTGGGATGACCTGATTCATTCTCAACCAAACCCAGCACCACCTCTCTCTCCACCCCTGTCATCAGGGACATTAGCTAAGCTAACTGCTTCCCACCTACTCATCAGTTATTACATTAGGAGCTCCCCAATTTGGGCCAGTATCAGCCCCCACCTATCATTGTTTTAGGACATTTTACATAAGTGCCTGTGGGAACATCATAAGTTTGCTAAAGGCAGGGGCCATAGGATTATAGGGTTATAACATTTAGAACTGGGAAATGGGCCATGGCAATTTCAGAGTCCTACCTCCTAGTTTTTCAAATGGGTAAATTACCAGAATGAATAAAAAACATTCTCCAGCTCTTACCATGTGCCAAGCACTATGATTATTACACAAATATAACAGCAAAACAGCACCTGCTCTAAATCAGCTTCTATTCAAAGAATAGGGGGCAAAGAAGAGAGAATTATATGCAAAGGAGCTTTGTGGCCAGGGAAAATTGTCAGGATTTGGGTCTCTCAGGGATGCCAAGTGGAACTAATGGAAATTTTATTGACATGATGAAAATCAGGTGCAGGGGATAAGATTTGAAGAGATGAAGTCAAAACACATGATCAATGATAGATATCAATGAGAATCCCAGGGTGATTGTTTTCATGGGATATAAAGCATGGTTTGGCTTGGAATGTGAAATGCTAGGTATAGTGGGCTAAGGAAATTTTTGTTCATGTTTTAATTAGGTTGCCTTTACCTCATGGCAGGAATTCCAAAGTTGTGTAGATTGTCTTTTTTTTTTTTTTTAATTGTTTTTGGACTTGTAGTGGTTCAAAAGATTTAAGGTAAGAGCGAATGACAAAAAGATGATCAATGTGGATGGAACATTTTTCTATCAAAGCCACATAATCCTTCCAATCACCCAGGTTCACAATGAGTCATATATAAGATCATGTTTTAGCCTCCTCTTTTACCCTAGTCTCTCTCACTCCTCTTATCTCTTCTGACATTATCTGAGCAAATTTTTGTTGAATTTAGAGAGAATAATATTAATGAATAGGACTCATTAAGCCCAGCTAATGAGCTTTATTTGGTTCCATTCAGCTACCTTAAATGGAAGGAGAGTACCTGGTGAAGAGGAGAGACTCAACAATACTTATTCTTTGAGAGCTTTGTGTCTTCCTAGCCTCATCTCACCAGATTATTCATAACATAAGAATGACTTCTTTTGTTACTTGGGGTTTAGAGATTTAGGAAATGTCTATTGTTGGATACATTAAGTCTGTACAAGGTGATACAATGAAAAAGTGAGTGAAACATAGAATTCCAAATCTTGGACACAAAAAAACTAGCAAATAGCAGAGCCATAACCCTGATCTACTTTAACTTTTTCCTCTTGCGACCCTTTTTGCCTGAGAAATTTTTACATAACCTTGGGTGATAAATAAAATAAGCATACAAATCAAACATTTAATGATAATAAATCATAATTTCATGATTCCCCACATTGTTACATGACCCCAAATAGGTTTGTAGCCCATAATTTTAAAAGCTTTGCTGTATTCTATAAGCAGATCATTTCAAAGATCTGGAAATGATATAGGGCCTAACCAATCAAAGGCAAGCTCCAGAGGAAGATTCCTCTTGTAAAATCTGAATTCCATACTTTGTGGTATGCTAGTAATGCTGTATTCTCAAAGTCTATGCCAATGATTCATAAGATCTGGCAATTTCTATGAATCAAAAAAATAATTAAGTCATGGCTCTACAAACAATGATACATTTTTCACAGGAAGTCCATTCTTGCTAAGTGCAATGTTGGGTTGATTGCAAGAGGATCTCTATTTCAGCTACCACAACTCACAAAGATTTTCTACAAAGACATAATGGACCTCTTGCTTATATTGGTGCAGGCAGACTTTTTATGTTGAAACCATAGAACACTGAAATTTTGAAGTCAAAGAGTCCTTGACAACAAGATACTCTTTCTCCTTTTTATGTAATACAGCTTCATTCTCGGGAAGTGCTCTATATCAGAACTTGTTTTAAAGGTGATGAATGTAGGATCAGAGAACATGGTAGAGATGAGAAGTGGTGGAGACTTGGCAAGAGACAGGTAGTCTTATCATTTGGGTTTTAGAACTAGACCAGGACACCTAAACATTTAAGAGGATAATGATGATGAAACAGCTAATATGTGGTTTTGGCTCTGGAGTCTGGAAGACCTGATTTCAAATGTGACCTCAGGTTCTTAGGCAAGTCACTTAACTTCTGTCTTTCTCATTTTCCTCATCTGCAAAATGGGAGGAGGACTATAATAACAGCACATGTCTCACAGTTTTAATGTGAGGATAAAATGAAATAATATTTTAAAAATATTTTGCATATATTAAAGCATTATGTAAACATTACCTATTAGGAATAATGGCAATGATAAGAGTGTCAATGAGTGTCAAAAGTGTCAACTTATCAATGATAAGTTGACACATAATTATAATTTATAATATGTACATGTATGTACAATACAAATTCACATATGTGAGCAAGAGCGCATAGATGTATATACAACTGAATTACATATGTCTGTATATACATATTTTAACAATATTCATAATAATAATGTATGTATATAAGCAATATTATAATGTACATATGCATGTATACATATCTCACAATGCACACATACATAAATATATACACAATAATACATGTATGGAAATAGACATAGACGATATGTATACACATATCACTAATAAGAATACATGCATACATGTATGTATGGTATATAGATATACATATTATGTATGTGACATTATAATTATTGTCATTATGACATGTGTCATACACGACAATGTAGATATCTGTCATATTACTCATATTATCATGGTTATTTTGAATTATTATGAATGAATATAATTATATATCTATATATCTATATCTTTAAGGTTTACAAAACATTCTACAAAATTTATCTATTTTGTCTTCAGAACAGCCATGTTGCTGTTTATTTTCCATTTTTAAAGAGGACCAATGATATCATGTTGTGAACCTGATGTCTTGACTTGCACATGAATTGGATTTAAGTGAGGCAGAATTATGCAAAGTTGTCAGTCTCAAACTCTTTTCTTGAGTTACTGAAGTCCAGTGACAAGACAAAAAAGTCAAGATGACTGGAGATGGCCTGGGATGACCTTGATATCTTTGATGTCGGACCAAATTCTAAGTCTTCCACGTGCCTACTTAAGCCACATTCACGGATGTTGGAGCAAGTTGTTCTCATCTATCCATTTGACTGGAGGAAATCTTTACATGCTTGGGGTAGACATCCTTTGAATTCACCTTCAATATGCTGAAAAAATTTACTGGGTTTGCTCTCTTTGCCTGCTAAACTTTCTTGAAACCATAGGTAAGAGTTGGGTCACAGGTGGACACCAGAGATGGACTAGCAGCTCAAAAATATGTCTCTAAGCCTTCATACAGGAGCTGCTACTTCTCCCTGAGCACTCCATAAGCTTAGGTGGCGCAATGGGTAGAGTACCAGGCCTGAAATCAGGAAGACTTATCTTCCTGAGTTCAAATCTGGTCCTAGACACTTACTAGCTGTGTGACCCAGGGCAGGTCATTTATACCTGTTTGCCTCAGTTTCCATATCCATAAAATGAATTGGAAAAGTAAGTGGCAAACTATTTCAGTATGTTTGCTAAGAAAACCCTAGCAATAGGTTCACAAAATACTGGACCACCCAACAACAATAAAGCATTGACATGACACTTAAAAAGTCCAACCATTTTAGGTACCATAGATATTGCTATCATTGGTGTTTCATAAAAAAGGAACTGAGGGACAAAAAAAAAAAAAAAATGACTTGGACATTTTTAACAACTAGTAAATAACCAATGCAGGTTGTGAACTCAGGTCTTTTCTGACCCAATGTTCTTTTCCCTATTCAGTGATTATCTGAGGGGTACTTTTACCCCTAAGAGGGAGTGATTATGACTTTGAGAAGTTCCCTTAACTTTGGTTTTCCTTCTACAAATTACAAGGTTCTATTAGCATCAAGATGCATTGTAGGTAGGCAGTTACACAAACATCTGTGCCATCATCAACCATTGGGTAGCACTGTCCTGGTCCACCCAATATTTGCTAAAAGGTAGGAGGACCAAACAGGACAGAATCCAAGACCCCAGGAGCAAAGGGAGCTTAAAGACTTAGAAATGTCCACTCAGCATTTTGGCTACCAGGTATTCTAGCTACTAATTCCAGTGAGTCAAAGGGTTGGGGCCAAGAGCCCTATATTCAAAATGATTTACTGATTTCCAGAAATCACTTTGCTTCTTTTTTCATGCTAAAGATAAGGTATGGGTGCCTAGAGCTCACAATTATTATGCTTGATGTTTTATTCATTTAAATAGATAAATTTTCTTGAGAAAGAAGTTAGAAGGTACCTTAACAAATTAGAAGTTACTTACTTTCAGGTAGATTTAGTTGAACCAAGATTTTCTTATTAAGCTAAAAAATTGATTTTCTAATACAATTCAATTTCATTCTCTACTTTTATAAAGCCTCTGCTATTTCCTGAGACCTATGCTAAGTCCTGGAGAAGATAGACTATTTAATGAGGACATGCTATTTGAATCAATGGAAATAGTCTATTGAGGGGAGAGGGAAAAAAACAATTATACTATAAAATAATACATGGGAAGTCATAGGATTAGAGTTGCAAGGGATCCATTTACTCCTACTAAAAAATTTTTATTGTTGTTGTTGTTATTCAGTTGAGTCATTCTTCCTATGATCCCATTTGTGATTTCTTGGCAAAAATAGTGAAGTAGGTTTGCCATATCCTTCTCCAGCTCATTTTACAGATTGAGGAAATGAAGGCAATCAGGGGTAAATGACTTGCCCTAGGTCATAGAACTAGTAAATGTCTCAGGCCAAGTTTGAATTTAGGAAGATGAGTCTTTCTGAATTCAGAATTCTATCCTCTGTACGATCTAGCTGCCCCAAAACTCAAACAAGAATCTCCTCTGTTAGATGGCTTTTGACTTCTGCTAAAATAATTCCTATAATGGCTATTCTTCTTCCATAAGCAGCCCATTCCATTTTTTTTTTTTTGATAGCTTCAATTGTTAATAATTTCCCCCTTATGTTCTATCAAAATTTGTCTCATCAGCTTTCATGATTAGTTCTAGTTCTATGATTTGGGGAAAAGCAGAATGAATTTAATCCCTTTTCCTTAGGATGAACATAGATATCTTTTCTAGGCTAAATGGCTCTATGTGTCTCAGGCTATCCCACTTTGATGAGATTCCAAATGCCTTCATTTTCTTTGTCATCTTCCTCTGGACATAGATCAATTTATCAACATCCTTTCTAAAATGTGAAGTGAAGTGAAGATTACTACATAGATCATTAACATTACAATAGTGGCATAATCATTACTTTTCTAGTCTCCATAAGTGCTTTTGTTAATGATGTCTAAAATCATATTGGTTGCCTAAGGAACTCTTAGAAGGTTATGTGATTCTTCCATTTTTTACTTGTGAAGTTGTTTTCATACTCAAATACAAGACAACATTTATCCATATTATATTGCATCTTATTTGATTTGGCTCATCATTGACATTTTTTATGTCTTTATTTGCCTTTAGCATCTCAACTTCTTTTGTGAATTATGTCTTCTGAACGTTTGTTGAACATATCATCATTATATTTTATATATTAGACCTTATATACCATGGGTATTACCTTATATATTATATGTATTATACCTCCATATTATACTATCATTCTACCTTTATCCAAGTTATCGATACAAGTGTTTTCCAGAATAAAGCCAAAGTTAGATGACCACAGTTTCCCAGTAGAGACTTCCTCCCATGTTCACAAGGAACACATGGGTCCATTTGTGACTACTCTATAATCCAATCATTCAATCAATTTTTTCCTCTTTAACTGTCTATCATCCAGCTCATATTTCTCTATTTTGCCTACTAAGATATTATGAGATATTTTTTAAATGTCTTGATTAAAATCTACATATTTAATAATTATATAAAAAGAAGAAATGAGATTAACTTGACATAACTTATTCCTAATGAATCCAGGATGGTTCTTAGTGATTATTACTTCCTTTTCTACATGCTCACACATCATTCCTTTAATAGTTTATTATAAAACTTTTACCACGAGTAAAACTCAAATCAACTGCAGTATTGCTTGAAGAATCTTCTATTTACTTTCTTTTTTTTTTTTAACTATAAATGTAATTTTTTAAAATTCATTTTTCCAAATTATCCCCTCTCTCCCTCCACTCCCTCCCCCCATGGCAGGTAATCCCATACATTTTACATGTGTTACAATATAACCTAGATACAATATATGTGTGTAAATACCATTTTCTTGTTGCACATTAATTATTAGCTTCCGAAGGTATAAGTAACCTGGGTAGATAGACAGTAGTGCTAACAATTTACATTCGCTTCCCAGTGTTCCTTCTCTGGGTATAGTTATTTCTGTCCATCATTGATCAACTGGAAGTGAGTTGGATCTTCTTTATGTTGAAGATTTCCACTTCCATCAGAATTCTATTTACTTTCAAAAAGAAATTTAGATTTTTGCTGACTTTTTGATCTCATCTCATCTGCTTTCCTGAATATTTCTAAGTATATAAGAAAGATACAATTCAAGAGCTACTTATGATATGAAAAAATAAACACACTAATACATATGAAATAAAAATTTCTTAGATGAAGTGACATTTAAGATATTTTTAAAATGTCACATTTTTATAGTGATTTAAGATTTATAAAATGCTTTTTTTACTGAAATTTTGTTGTGGGCAGTATATGTATTATAACTTTTATAAATGAAACTCCAGTAAGTTGGGTAATCTGCTCATAATCACATAACTAGCAAACTTCATAGGCAAATTCAAAACTTAGAACATCTTACACCAAGTGAGGAAAAATTTTGTCTTTTAAAAATGTGTGCTTTTCTTTTTATTATATCCTTGATGACACACATATATTTCAGTATGCAAAGAACAGGTAACATGGATTGAATTGCTGGTTGCACCCCAGGGAACACAAGTTAAAGTTCCCCTGGAAATTTCAAGGGATTTTAGGGACTTGTATGACTAAACATTGAAGGGTTTATACTTTGAGGTGATAGGGCAGTTTCCTGATTTGCCTCTGAGCCGAAAGCTGCTGACTCAATGGATCTTTCTTTTTTTAAAAGTTAAATTTTAGTGATGATGTTTCTTCTTAAATCGTCTACATTTTCCATTTTATTTCTCACATTCCCCCTTCCCAGGAAGCTATCTCTCTATTCTTAAAAAAAAGAGTTCAGCAAAACTACTCAACATATTAAAAAAGACTCCTAGTATCTTCTCCAACTTCTACAAAGAAACAGGGAAAGATATCTTTTTATATCTCTTCTTTGGGGGCATAGCTTAATCATTATAATTTTGTTGCATATACTTTCAATTGTTTTATTGTTGCTGTTATCGTTCTTTCCATTTATATCATTGTAATTGTGATATTCATTGATTTTCTGATCTTGCTTACTTTTCTGTGCATCAGTTCATGCAAGTGTTTCTATGCTTTTTTGTATTAATCATATTTATTGTTTCTTATAGCACCACTATATTTCATTACATACATATATATACCACATTTTAAAAAAGCTATCCTCTAATTGACAGACATCTACTTTGTTTTTCATGACTTTTCCAATCACAAAAAGTACTACTATAAATATTTTTATCTCTATGAGGACTTTCTTTTTTTATCATAAATTTCCATGGAGCATATATTCAGCAATGTGATCTCCAGGGCAAAAGATATAGACATTTAAGCATTCTTTTTCTATGTCTCAAATTACTTTCCAGAGCAGATGGACTATTTCACAGCATATCCTAATCTTTAAATTCATCTCCCCATAATTATGCCAACATTAACTATTTCTATCTTTTGTCATCTTTGTCAATTTGCTAGATGTGAAGAAAAACTTTAGGGTTGTTTTTATTTTTTTAATTTTTCTTTTTAGTAATCATTTGGAAGATTTGGTATAATGGATAGAGAGCTGACCAGGAAGACATGTTCATCTTGCCTCTGACACATAAAAAATTATTTAACCTCTTGGTGATCCATAAGCCACTCTTTAAGGCTTTAATTAACAAAGATGGTCCTGATCTGTATTGGTGGTGGTGGTGGTGGTGGTTCAGTTCTTACTTGAATGTTTCTCTACCAATGATAGCTGATTAAAAAGGGGAATTTTGGATTTAAATTCCTGCTCTTTCTGTTTCCCCTCAGAAACTAGAGTTTCTGAGACTGGACTCTCTAAACTCTGGGAATTATTGTGAGATTGAGAATTTCTAAATTAGATTCTCCACAGTATGGCATCTATAAGCATTACCAACTCTATGGCTAGGTTTATCAGAGAATGGTTATTTCAGGTACAAGTTACTCTGAGTTTGCATTCAAATATCTTATGAATCCCCATGCATGTGATTACCTATGCTATTCTTCAGAGAGCAGAATTAATTTAAAGCAAAAGTATTTAATGGAGAAGCATAATAAAAATAATAGCATTACAACATTTCCCCCATAAACCTAAGAGTGTTCTTTCTAGCAAAAACACTACCAGTGGCAAAATATGCACATATAAGAAACATGTCTCAAGCCTTATAAATTATAGGATCATGGATATAGAATTGGAAGAAGCCTTAGTTGGTCATTTAATGCAATGCTTACTTTTTTTTTGGATGAGGAAACTAAAGTCCAGGGAGGTTAGGTCATTTGCTTAAGGGTATTTAGATATTAAAGGTAGGGGGGAGGACCTGTGAAGCTAGAATCCATCCATCTTTCTTTCCTAGGGCATCAATCCATCAGCAAGCATTTTCCAAGTGCCATGTTCCAGATATTGTGCTAGTCATTCAGGGTACTACACAAAAAAGAAAATGATTTCTGCCCTCTGCAGGGCTGAAACCCTTTCTCAATGATCTTTACATACATTTTATGGATGCAAATGCTATTTATCTGTTATTTCTTGCCCTCAAAATATTTTCTCATCATACATTTTCTGGTTATCTTGTGTCCTTTCTTTTGCTCACATTGGTATTGATAGCCTACTTCTACTGATAATGTATCTCTTATCACCCTGTGGGTCATCCAATATTTTGATACTTTGGAGACTATTTTGCCATGGTGCATAGGTATGAAATATATAAAGAATATTAATGTTTAGAGTGTAGTATGTGTGTCAGAAGATGAGGGATCAGATCATGACCATTAAAAGTATTCTCCAAATTCCTAATTCAACTTTCTTTCTTCATCATTTTTAAGTGTGAGTCTACCTCATGACAAATGTGGTTGTTTAAAATATAGGTACAGATTAGATGAAGTCTAGTGAGTTGCCAGTTTAACCACATGTCACAATCTGAACAGTATGCATTTGAGACTATGTTTTTTTCAAATAGTATTTCCCCTCTCCAATTACATGTCAAGACAATTTTAATCATTCATTTTCATAGGATTTTGAGTTCCAATTTTTCCCTCCCTCCCTTCTCTTCCTAAAATAGTAGACAATTTGATAATTTATACATGTGATAACATGTAGAATATATTTTCATAATAATCATAGTTGTAAAAGAAGGAACAAGTCAAAAGAAAAAAAACTAATGAAAATGAATAAAGCAAGTGAAAAAGTATGCTTTGATTTGCATTTAGAATCCATCAGTTCTTTATCTGGATGTGGATAATATTTTCCTTCATGAGTCCTTTGAACTTGTCTTAGATCATTGCATTGCTGAAAAGAACTGAATCATTCATAGTTGATCATCACATAATGTTGCTGATACTATGTACAATATTTTCCTGGTTCCATTCATTTCATTTGTACATGTCTTTCTAGGTTTTTCTGAAATCTGCCTGTTAATCATTTCTTATTGCACAATAATATTCCATTACATTCATATACCACAATTTGTTTAGCCATTCTTCAATTGATTAGTATTCCTTCAATTTTAAATATTTTGCCATCATAAAAAGGGCTGCCATAAAAATTTTTGCACATGTAGGTCCTTTCCCCATTTTAAGTGATCTCTTTGGGAAACAAAGCTAATACTATTATTTCTGGATCAAAGGGTGTGTACAGTTTGATTGCTCTTTGGGCATGGTTCCAAATTGCTCTGCAGAATAGTTAAAGAAGTTCACAACTCCACCAATAGTGCAATGATGTCTTGTTTGTTCCATATCCTTTCCAACATTTATCATTTTCCTTTTTTATCATCTTAGCCAATCTGATAATATGAGGTGGTGCCTCAAAGTTGTTTTAATTTGATTTTTCCTATTAAAAAAGATTTATAGCACTGCTTCTTTTGCTTATAGATAGCTTTGATGTCTTCATCTGAAAACTGCCTCTTCATGTCCTTTGACCATTTATCAACTAAGGAATGACTTATATTCTTATACATTTAGCATATTATATATTTGAAAAATCAGGCTTTTATCATAGACATTTTCTGTAAACATTGTTTCCCACTTTTTTGCTTTCCTTTTGATCTTGATTGTATCAGTTTTGTTTGCACCAAAGTTTTTTAATTTGAATAATCAAAATGATCTATTTTATATTTTGTAATACTCTCTATGTCTCATTTGGTCATGAATCTGTAGCTCATTTAACTTTTCCTTCAGGAATTTGGGTACTATACTAGGTTCTATTTCCCAGGTCAATTTTTTTTCCTATTAAAATCCTTGGAATTCTCCAATGGTTCAGGATCAGAAATGGTTTTATCAGTGGAAATGACATTTTGCCATTCAGTTGTTTTCAGTCATGTCTGACTCAGATTCATGTATGATCCCTTTTAGGGTTTTCTTGGCAAATATAATAGAGTGATCATCCCAGTAATACACTGATCCAAGACAATTCCAATAGATTTGGGATAGAAAATTACTTCCATATCCAGAGAGAAAACTATAGAGACTGAATGTGGATTGAACCATACTATTTGCACTTTTCTTTGGTTTGTTCTTCTCATGGTTTTTCCCTTTTGTTTTGAATTTTCTTTCACAACATGACTTACATGGAAATATGTTTAAAATGATTTTATATGTATAGCCTATATCAGATTGCTTACTGTCTTGGGGAGAAGGGAAGTTGAGGAAAGGGGGGAAAAAATTTGGAACTCAAAGGCTTACAAAAATGAATGTTGAAAACTATCTTTACATATAATTGGAAAAATAAAATGCTACTGAGAAAAAAATAGAATTAGGGATCTAGGAATGAAAGGATAGACCAGAAGCCAAATGAGGGAGGCAAGGAAAGAAAGAGCTGTCATCATTTTAGATAGATGAAAAGGAAAACCTCAGATGTGCAGAGTAGGGTTCAGCTTTGAAATTCAGCTCTTTTTGGCTAGATTATTTCTTTATAAATCATTTTCATTTCTTCCTTCATCTTCCTTCTTTATTCTCACCATTTCCCAATCACCAAACACCCAGAATTCTTATCTCTTATATCAGACCAAGAATGAGTCACTTTCTTCTCCTGTGTTATGATAAGCCTCCCAGATGATAGCCACAGTTTATTCCTATTACACCACTTTCACATTTCAATGATGTTTCCCTTTTCTAAATTCTTTTTTTCTGTTCCCTTCCTGACTATTTTCCAATTTTCCACTACCCATCTTCATTCCCTTCCTTTTACAAAGATATGAACTCCCTGGAAAAACATCCTTTAAGGAAAAGGGTAAAAGAAAAGATTAATTTGACATAATTCTCAAAAATATTAGAATGTGAAAGGAATTCTGGGAATGTGAAGAACATAGAAAAGTAAACTTTTCAGCCTTAGGTACATGTTGAGAAGGAACATAATGACTCAATAACTCTGACAAACTTGGTTATAGCCACTGGAAAACTAAAAGAAAAGCTATTTTTCATTTGCTTTAATAGGGATATGTTAATTAAGCATTTATTTTAACCTTTCCCTCATTATTTTTATTAATTAACTATATGTAATATTTCCCTTCATTCATTCATTTATTTCCCCCTTCTTTTTATTAAACCTGTGGAGTACTATTGTAGTCCTTCTTATTGAAATTCAAATGATTTAGAGTAACAAGAGTCCTTGGATGTGATCTAATTCAACTATTATTTTATAGATGGGGTAAAGAAGGGATAGTCCTATTTGCATTTGTTTTAGGAGAACACAGTGTTTAATTCAAAACCATAAAACTTCAGTCTGAAACTCCCTGTTCATACCTACTCATGGAAGCTGGCATTTGACATGCTGGAATACTGTCTTTGCCTTTTATGACAAAAGCCAACTTGAGTTATATAGTCACACAGTTGCAAGTAAACAAACTCATGATTATGCCACTCAATGACAAAGTTACAGGAGGATGCATGCTTACTAAATTGAGTTATCCTTCTGCTCTTTCTCTACTCCCCTTGCCTCATCTGGCTTCTGGAGTATTCTCTAATTCCTGATCTCTAACTCTCTAGGCAAAAGATGAACTCATATTTTCCCCTTTCTACCACAAAGTAAAGTTGGATTTTTTCTTTTATTTTAACAATGGTTTATTTGGGAAAATAAACCATAAACAATGTCAATAACACAGAGGAAAAAGTCCCCCAAAGTAGAGTATTATT
The DNA here is from genome assembly GCF_048593235.1 of Sminthopsis crassicaudata. Lineage (NCBI taxonomy): Eukaryota > Metazoa > Chordata > Mammalia > Dasyuromorphia > Dasyuridae > Sminthopsis > Sminthopsis crassicaudata. Next base: position 374,132,771 of record NC_133620.1, on the reverse strand, counting down.
GGATAATTAGAGGCATTTACACAACAATATATTTTGATAATGATTTACCCTTTTCCCTTCCAACCCTTCTGTTTTTTTACATGGGTGAATAAGTGAGTGAATGAACAAATTAATGAAAAAGTCTTTATCATAAATTTAATACACTTTATTATGTAATTAGTATTTTTTTCAGGGCCAGCCAGGTGTATTATAAATAGAGCACCAGATCTGGAATCAATTCTGATTCCAACACTAACACACATTCACAACATAGATATTCTAATAGTCACATACATGAATAGTATAGTTAGTAAGAGGAAAGAATTGCATCACAATACAAAAGACTAAATCATTTTGATTACATGAAATGGAAAAGATTTTTGCACAAACAAAATCAATGCATATAGGATAAAAAGGGAAGCGGATAATTGATGAAAGACAATCTTTGTATCATATAACTCTGATAATAGCATGAAGAGCATTCTTCAAGGTTTACAAAATTCTCATTTGCTATTGGATGAGGTTTCTGTATCCAATAAATTGGGCAAGTGGATGGCACAGGTGTCAGGCTTATAGTCAGGAAAATCTGAGTTCATATCTGGCCATAGACATTTACTAGCTATATGAATGTAAGCAAGTCATTTAATCCTGTCTATTTCAGTTTCCTTATCTATAAAATGAGGTAGAGAAAGAAATGTAAACTACTTCGTCATCTTTGCCAAGAAAATCCCAAATGGGGTTATGAAGAGGTTGAATATGATCAAAACGACTGAACAATGAGAAAAATCCAATACATAGATGTAGCGAGCTGTCGTCTCCAGAAGCTGCTGGATTACTCTCTGGGAAGAGATCTGCTGTGTCTACTCAAATCTTTCAGACAGATTCTTCTTCCTGTAGTGAACCGTTGTCTCCAGGCAGTTGCTGTTAACTCTTGTCCTTAGAAGTGACTTCCCTTCCTGCAGAAAGCCCCGTCAAGCCTGATGCAATGCAGAGTCTTTCTCTTGAATCCTGGCTCTGAATCTCCTCCAGCTCTTATCCTTCTCCAGGCCGATCTGCTCTCCAGGCCCAATATTGTGTCTTTTATCCTCCCAGAGAATGGGCGTGGGATAATGCAAGGGCTTCTGGGAAGAACCACCCCAGCCAATGAGCTTGCCCCCTCTATCAAGTCAACCTGAGTTCTCACCTTGTAATTGTCCAGAAAACCTGAATTCTCACCTTGTCACTGTCCAGACAACCTGAGTTCTCACTTAGTAATCCTAACATCTCCCCCTTTCTTTTGATTTAGAACATAGGACAGTCATGACCTTGAAACATAAATCCATCAATATGGGAAGTATTACAGATAATTACATAAATGACCTTGAAACATAAATCCATCAATATGGGAAGTATTACAGATAATTACATAAATTACATAAGCACATAGTAACATAGTAACATAACACATGCTAGAAGTATATAACATAATCATAAATTGAAAATTTATAAATGTCCATAAGTCCATTGTCCATTAGTCTCATCTTGTGTGAGGAAGTCCAATGATTCCTGCTGGTTTTTAAAGTTCTTTAACAGTCTTCTTATTATCCATGCTCTTTCAGTGTCAGATGTTTCTTAGATCTTCTCCTTTATTTTGAGGTCTTTCTCTTTTTCTGTCTCTCTCTGATGGACAAGGCGAATATGACTCGTTGGCACCCATCTGATTCCTTCTCCTGCTGAAGAAATACAAGCAAACCCTCTCTCCCAGGCAGTTAACCTATCTAATTTCCTTCTATTTACCACTTTCTAAATCTCTTCTCATCATCTGACAATTACATTGGAGTTGTTTGCACTGGGCACAGCCCTGTTGGTTTAAAAGGCCTGTATTCTCCCCAAGTGTAATCCATTTTTGCAATCTGATTGCCTTTTGGTTGACTGATTGGGTAATCCCTTTCTGCCATGTGATTGCTTTTCTGCTGGTTGATTAAATCAGAGTCCTGGCCTTCTAAAGGTTCTTTGGGTGTAACATCAGCTGCCATCATGCCCCAAGTCTTTTTTGCCTGGGGCCCTGGACCTGGGCCCCTCATCCCATTTCCCTGAATTATTCTACACTCTGATGCCCAATGGAGTCCTCTGTTGCATTTTGGACATGGGGTTTTAGGTCTTCTTTCACCCTGTCTTCTCACTGTATCTCCATACCTACACTGAGCTTTTAAATGTCCAATTTTTCCACATTGAAAACATCGCCGAGTTTCTCTAGAAATCCCTTGCCAGGAGGGACCCTGTCTTTCCATGTTCATCATTGTCCGGGTGTAAAAAGCATTTGTTCCCACTGTAGCACAGCGTCTTATGATCTCCTCTAAAGGAGCATCTTTGTCTAATCTCCATATAATTCTTTTGCAAATCTCATTGGCATTTTCCTTAGCCAGATGTCTGGTCATTATTTCTGTAGCTGAATTTTCTCCAATAGTTCTTTTGACAGCAGTTTGCAAACGTCCCACAAAATCTGCAAAAGGTTCATTGGGACCTTGCTGTGTTTTAGTGAAAGCCTCTCCACGATCTTTCTGTCCAGGAAGGACACCCCAAGCTTTTATTGCAGCCTTAGCAATTTGTTCATATATTGTCATGGTATAATGAATCTGTTCCGAATTCTCTCCATACTGACCTTCACCAGCTAAGTGCTCAAAAGTGAATTGTGTGTTAACTCCTATTTCCAAATTGCATCTGACTTGAATTTTACATAATTCATGAAATTCCACAAGCCATAATAAATTTTCTCCAGGTTCCAGACATATCCTTGCTATGGATTTCCAATCATTCGGGGTTAGGACTTCATAAGACAAACCATCTAGTAACATTTTGACATAAGCTGATGTAGCCCCATAAAGGGTACAACCTTTTTTCAAATCCTTAATTTTATTCAAATCTAAAGGTGCATATCTTCTCCTTTTTTTACCTACAGAGTCAATATTTTCAATCACAGGATATGCATGTATAAAATCACTTATATCCTGTCCTTCTTTTTTAGCTTTAACCAATGCTTTTTCTAATCTTGTCATAGGCTTAGACTGCTTCACAGACAATTCTGTTTGTGTTTCTGCCTCTTCCTCTCCTCCTTCTTGCTCCACCCCTGAAGGGTTAATTGAGGGAGGAGATGGGAGGTGCTCCTGTTGCTGTTGCTCAGAATTGTACTTAACTTCATTGTTATCTGATTCATCCTTTTCACCTAGTTTAGTTGACACCTCCCCATTTTGCTCCTTCATCTCTTCCTTTAGAATAACATTTTTTAAAGCCATTTGGATTAAATTGTAGGTATGAATTGTATCTTTGGAAACTGAGTTTGGTCTGGAACCAAAGGGTAAAATGTCACAAAGACAATTGTAGTGTTCACCTAATTGCTCTCCTACTAATTTCCACTCATCTGGATCCAATTCTTCTTCCAGAGAAAAAGAAGGACATATGACCTTCACAGTTCTTAAAAGTTCAGTAATCTCCTCTAAAATTATAATCAAGCCTTGGCTTTTCATAACCTTGATGATGCTCTCTAAACATTTTCCTTGAACAGAAGGTGTTTGCCCCATTTCACTACAAGAGATTCCTGGTTTAGCCCTTAACAAGTTCCTTATTTATCTATTAGCATGCTCACTTAATCTTTAACAAAGTTTCCTCGTTACTCACGGTTCTGGGTTAGAGAGATTGAGATCTGGATGGGAGGCTTTTCCACTGGAATAAGGACCGTGTCTGTCCCTGTTCGGGCGCCAAATTGCGAAGGTCTGGTCTAGCTCCTCTTGTCAGAATAAGCAAAACTCCTTGCCCCACGTGTGGACGCCAAATGTAGCGAGCTGTCGTCTCCAGAAGCTGCCGGATTACTCTCTGGGAAGAGATCTGCTGTGTCTACTCAAATCTTTCAGACAGATTCTTCTTCCTGTAGTGAACCGTTGTCTCCAGGCAGTTGCTGTTAACTCTTGTCCTTAGAAGTGACTTCCCTTCCTGCAGAAAGCCCCGTCAAGCCTGATGCAATGCAGAGTCTTTCTCTTGAATCCTGGCTCTGAATCTCCTCCAGCTCTTATCCTTCTCCAGGCCGATCTGCTCTCCAGGCCCAATATTGTGTCTTTTATCCTCCCAGAGAATGGGCGTGGGATAATGCAAGGGCTTCTGGGAAGAACCACCCCAGCCAATGAGCTTGCCCCCTCTATCAAGTCAACCTGAGTTCTCACCTTGTAATTGTCCAGAAAACCTGAATTCTCACCTTGTCACTGTCCAGACAACCTGAGTTCTCACTTAGTAATCCTAACACATAGAGACAACGGGAAGAAATATTTGAGACCAACAGCCATTTCCTAAGAGATAAATGACTAAAGAATCAGTTATCAAAAGAACTGCAACCCATTAACAAATATATAAAAGAATTCTTCAAATCACTAATTATAAGAGAAATGCAAATCAAAACATGATGTTTCACCTTATATCCAGCAAATTATCAAAGATGACAAAAGGTAAGAATAATCAATGATTGTAGGGTTGTGGGAACACAGGCACACTAAAGCATTGGTGATGGAACTGTACATTAGTGAAATCATTTTTGGAAATCAATTTGGAATTAATGCAGATAAAGAGGCTGAAATGCCCCTATGTTTTGAACCAGTGATTTCCATTGCTAGGAATACACTTAGAAGAGGTCATTGAAAAGTAAAATACTATGTATAGACTAATCAAAGTCAGTGATCATTGATTGAGGAATATGGTACATGAATGTAATAAAGTAATACTGGGCTGTAAGAAATAATAAAGTAATAAATACAGAAAAGCATGGAAAGATTCTATAAAATGAAGTAGAGACAAAACAACATATGCAATGACCATATTAATGTACATAAGAAAAAAATAATCAAAGATGAACATTGCAAAAGTATAAAAAAATAAACTTGGTCTCAAAAAAGGAGATTAAGAAGACATCTTTTTCTCTATCAAGACAACAGTTGGGTGGGGCCACAGAGAAAGAATAGCATATAATATCAGTTTTTTTAGGATATATATTTTTCTTCTTTCTGTTTTTCTTTTCTTTGGTAAATCTAGTCAATGTAAAACAAAATGTCAACAAAAATCTATTTTTAAAAACAAAATTTCCCCAGTAGAAAGTAATTCCTTGAAGGTAAAAAGTTTTTTTCTTCTTCTTTTTCTATCTCCATCATTTAGCACAGAACTTTATGCACATAGGTGCTTACACATATACTATAATGAATGATAGAGTATTTATAACTCATTTTATTATTACTTGAAAGACACAATAAATGCAAAAGCAAATTATAAATACCAAAACATGAAGCTGCTGCCATGATTTTGATAGTGGGAATTGGTTTTTGCTTTGCAAATGAGTTTCAAAGTTTTAAAAATTCATTAAAGCCCACAAAATGCTAAGAACAAAGAACAATGAAATGCTGGATGTAAATTTCTTTGCAAACCTCACTGAATGAATGCCAGCTATCACATAACTGGTACTGATTCTACCAGTCATAAAAATGAGCCATATCATTGTTGTTTTCAACCTTTTTTTTTTTTTTTTTTTGAGGCTGGGGTTAAATGACTTGCCCAGGGTCACACAGCTAGTAAGTGTTAAGTGTCTGAAATCAGATTTGAACTCAGGTCCTCCTGAGTTCAAGGCTGGTGCTCTATCCACTGCACCACCTAGCTGCCCCTATTTTCAACCTTAAAAAAAATAGAACACCTATGGAAAATTTCCATTCAAGGAAATGTAGGTTTGGAGAAGGCCTGGATGGACTTTCTCTTTCTCAAACTCAGTCTGCCCTAGAGAAGTCTAATTACCAGCCCATCCAAGGCTTCTCCTTACCCCAAACTTTCTATTTCTGTCAAGACACCAACATCCTGCCCAGTAACCTATGATGGCAACCTCCTTGTTTTGACTCTCCTCTTTCTTTTGCTGTTCTCTTATGGCTTTTTATATACAAGACATATGCATGGGTAATTTTTCAACACTGACCCCTTGCAAAACCTTCTGTTCCAAATTTTCCACTCTTTCCCTCCACCCTGTCCCCTAGATAGCAGGTATTCCAATACATGTTTAACTCTCCTCTTTCAACCGGATGTCCACATCCAGTCATTTTATCTCCATCTTAGATTACCTGATATTAAAATGCATGTTTTATATGTATATTTATATGTCTACATATAGAAGACATTTATTGTAAACACACACTTGCATATATAATCATATACATATATGTGTGTGTGTATACATATATATATATATATATATATAATATGACATTAGTGTTGTTTTGGGGAATACATACACATATATATGTATATATAAATGGTATATTGGACAATACATACACCCTCATAGATATAGGTATATATATATACACTTACAAATCTATAGATAGAATATAGAATTCTTCAGATTATATTGTATAGGAAGAACTTGTTAATTTTGGTTCTAAAAGTCTGAACCAAGAGTAATGTAGGTAGGTGTCAAAGAGCAAATTTAGACTTTATGTAAAGAAAAATTGGTTTTTCACTACCATATCCATTACCATCAGGTTAAAATTCTGTTCTAGATACCTCAAGAAAGCTATAGATCATATTTGTAATCATATTCATTAAATAAAAATACTATCATGTACTTAAACATTAAATAATTTGCTAAAGACAGAGACCTTAGTAGAAAAAAAATCACTTTCAGGGAACTTGAGGTTCCAACAAATCTCTTTAAAGTTTCTTCCATTGCTAATATTTCAACCAGCACGGGGGAAGGGGAGCTCCAAAGAGCTACAGTTTGTTCTAACTAGACTTGGAAAATAATAAAAACAAAACATTGGATTCAACCACACATAGTGGAGGGAAAGGGGGAAGGAGTGAAGAGAGAAGGAAAAATTAGATCATCACCTGATAGATCTTGCTCTTACTCCTTCCCCCACTCCCTGGCAGCCCTCCTAACTCCACCATGCTTCCTCACTCCCACTTCTCACAGCTAACTCTTTTTAGACTTCCAAGTCCTCCAGGATCTAGTACGCCAGCCAAAGACATGCCCCAATCTGATGAGGTATCCCCTTTCCCCTGACAAATGGCAAGTTCCACTAGGAGCTTGCTCCTTTCTGTCCAACTTAACTCTTCTCTCCTTTTCCAACATGTTGTGCTTTCTCTCTTTCCCTCTTTCTTTCTCCTTTCTTTTTCTGCCTGGCATGCCTGGCACATTAATGCTTCCCTCCCCCACCCAATCCCTTCCTTCTGTTTTCTATGTTCTCCCTGTCTCTCCCATCTTTTCTTACCCTCTTCCCTCAAACCCCACACACATCCCCCAAGGCCTAACTGAGAGGACCACAGTATGATCAACCTGGAAGATAACTGGGATTGCTCACCCACTGGCACTCAGGACAGGAGAAACTTGCTTCAGGTAGAGTCAGAGGGTGTGGCCCTCACTATTCCTACAATCTGCTTCCTTCCCTTTACACATTCCTCATTCCAGACAAACGAGCATTAGCTGTTCCCCAAAGCTGACATTTCTTTTCCCATTTCATGTCTTTACTCAGGTCAAGCAGAAGCAAAGCTTGCCTATATCTTTCTGAATCTTTTGTGTGATTCAGTTGTTTGTCCTTTCTGACCCTTTGGGACCTCATTTGGGGCTTTCTTGGTAGAAATGCAGGAGAATTTGTCATTGAAACTAAGGCAAACAGGATTAAATGAGATATGTCCAGTGCAACACAGCTAATGAGTACCTGAGGCAGAATTTGAACTTGGGATCATGAGACTGACTTCTGGTCTAACACTCTGGATACTATGATGCTCTCTAGCAGCCCCATCTGAAGGTTTACTATCCTTCAAGACTCACTCATGTGGTGGGGACTATGGAGGATCAGAATGTGGCCTGGATCAGAAAGTCAGAGCTTTAGTTGGTACAAAAGGACCAGGGTGCCCTTCTCAGTGGGAGGGTGCCTCAGTTCACCAAGTAGGGCCAAAAAAAGGATTCAGGACTTGTGTGTGTGAAGGCTTCTCAGCTGGAAACAAATGATTTTGTTAGGCACAGCAAGTGATGTAGCCCAGTGCTGAATTCAGTGTTATCTGGTTCTCCTCCAAGTTTCCCTGCTCTTAAGTTCTCAAATCTCCAGAGCTGTGAGGAGAGAGAGGGTACCTAGCAACTTCCCATTCCATAGTCACCATGCTCACCTTTTTTTCCTCTGCCATTTTCACTATTTCCCATCCCATGAGGTCCACTCCCACCTCACCCCCTCAGCATGCACCCTTTGCAAGCTCCAGCTGAGAGGTTCCGAATATTGGGAGGACTAGTTGGTGTGATCACTTATCTATGATAAAAGGGAAAAGACATAGCAGAAGTAGAAATCAGAGACAGAGCGAGGTTCCATCTCTGACTCAAGAAAGCAAGCATTGTTCTAACCAGCATACTCCTGGTGATGAGGGAACCCCAAACTGTCCTGACCTGGGGAGGGAAGCCATGAAGTAAAAACTCCTTAAAGGGGAGAAATTCTCCTTGAACCCTTGCCTCTGCAAAAGACCCACCCCAGGGAATCAAGATAAGTAGTTTCATTCTGTTATCCTGTTGGAGACTGGCAGCACCCTCTATTGATTACACCCTCTGTTGAGTTGAAAATTAGTTCAGGACCACTCATTCAGTTGGAGATCTCCTATTCAGTAAACCGATCTCGATCTGATTTCAAATCAAACTGCTCCCAGACCCCAGCCAAGATAAAATAGATTCCTGTTGCAGAGGCCCCAAAGCAGGACCATGCCTTATTAAGGAACCTTTATCTCTCTCCATGGCATGTCTTTCCACTTTATCTCTCTGGCAGGATTCCTCTACTAGACCTCTACTTCTCTGTCAGGACCTTGGACTGAGGAAGTCAGCCTAGCAAAAGCTGGCTTCTTAGTGCCCATAAACTTCTTTTTGCCAGTCTAACTTTTCAGGTTCGTGAATTCTTTCATATTGGACTTGGGCCAACCAGAAGGGGTTCCCACAACTCTCTGCCCTGCCACTAGAACCTCATCATTGGGAACCTCCTCTGTAAATTTTTCAGTAAATTTTCCTTCCAAAATAGTTTATTTTGTTTCCACCTGACTTCACCATCCTTCCTGCCTGCTTGTGCAAGACTCAGCTTAGTGACTTTACAGACTCCTACAGAAATCCTCCTTACATATGTAGGAGTATTGTTAGGTATATCCTAACAATAATTAATTAAATTAATTATTAATTAATTTAATTTAATAATTAAATTAAAATTAAATTAAATTTATTTTAATTAATTAATTTATTTTAAATTAAATTTAATTAAATTAATTTAATTTAATAATTAATTATTAATTATAATTAATTAAATGCTCCCATCCTGTCCCCTTCTTGGGGTACAGTGGGAAGATTGGGGACTCAATCTTTTCAAGCTTTCCATTAACTTTTAAAATGGTACGTTGCCACCTGCTCCTGGAGAGATAAATAGCCCATCTATCTCCTGGAATTCAGCTATATCTCTCTCACTCTCCTATTTTTCTTGATTGGCATTCTATGGCCCTGCTAATAATTAAAAAGGTTTCTAGCCAGTCCTGGCCAGACTGGAAAAAAAGAAATCTTTAGAATGTTGTCTGGAGAATAAAATTCCAAAATCAAGGCAAATTAAATCTTTAGGAAAGAAGCCTATCTTATCTGTTGTCTTTTTCTCAAGCTCTCTCTAGATTTTTTCTCTGTTCTTATACCTGGTCCCTGTTATCTCAGGAATCCAGGGTCTATATAGAATACGAATGCTGTCTAGAGTTAGTAAAGAGCTAATGGAGAATACATCTCCCGTTACCCTGCCCTATTCATTGGCTCTCTCACAAGTTTTTCACTGAAGCAAGCCCAACATAGCACCTTTCTGTGGTGGGTTGCAATTCAAAAAATCCCAGGAAATAGTGGCCTTGAATTGTGAGACCTTACAGCTCTGAGGATTGTTTCACCTAGGGACCCCGGGTGCAAATGAATTCCTGTTTTGGGGCAAATAGTTCTCCTCTACAGAGACAGGGGAGCATTCGTGGAATCTGACAGAGACATCTGATCAGGTTGAGCTATAGAAATGGAAAATTTTCGGGCTTATGGCAAATGTGGGTCAGCTTCCCTCCTCTATGCCTAGAGATTCTCCTTTAAGATGCAGAGACACATTGGGTTTGAGAAAAGCGCCTCAAGCTTCAACACCTGTACTCCAAATGGATTAGCTGAATTCCAATCCCTCCACCCACCAACTCTTTGGCAAGTCCATTCTTAAAAGCGTTTCTTTTCTCTCTCAAACTCTGAGACTGATTTTTATTTGTTAACCTGAGTTATACTTTAAATCCATCCCTGCTGGACATAGATGAGTTTTGTGGAATTTTGAGTTATTCACTATATAGTGTGAATCTTATATAGGTTTTGAAGGAAAAAGGAAAGAGGAATGCAGGTTTGCATTAAGGAATGAGAAGGTATTGGAAAGGTATTTGGGAATAGGAAGGAAGAGGTGGGGGAGGGAGGAATGGGAATCTGTTGTCTTCAAAGGCAAAGATTCTACTCAACCCCCCACACTCCCACCCCCCCACTCCCCCACCCCCACACTGCTTTTGCTGTTTTAGCAGTGGAACCTCTAGGAAAGTGATGAAGATTGTTTAAGGTATGTTGCAAGAAGGAAAGAAGAAAGTTTTTAATGGAAGGATGGAAAAAATGTTTTTTGAATGGGGGAAGGGTGACCACATGGAATACTTTCCTTTCTTTCCCTCCCCTCCCCCCAGGTGTTTCCTGACTTTTTTTTTCAAACGGTGATTTAAAGAGAAAGACTCAAGTTTCTCGAAGAGAAAGAATCAAGTAATTGATTGAATATTTGTTTCTTTATACATAAGGGTTTTATTGTTTGAGAAATATGGTCATAGATGTGAAAAGTTTAATAGCTATTTTAAGAGCTTCTTGAATTCTTGTATGTGGTATTTGGACATTCCATTTAAGTTTAAAATATAAGTTTAAAAAGATTATATTGAATCATCCTGTAATTATTCAAAGAGCCTCTAAAATAATAGTTTTTTTTTTTCCTTTGTCCTTTTGAAAAGATTTCTGTTAAGGACAATATGCAATTTGGGATATGTTTCTATGTATTGGGTATTTTAAAAGCAAACTGATTTGTATGAATTGTGTTCACTTATGAAACATCTATTTGGATATGATAATTGTTTAAATTGTGAACTTATTGGTACAAATTCCTTTCTGTTATCAATTATTATAATGTTTAGAATTTATCAGAAATCTGATTAATGGAATTTATTAGTGGGAATAAAAGTTAATTAGTTAATTCATTAATGTTTTTGGGAGTTTTAAAGCTCTGGCAGTTAGTGGGACAGTTGATTGGAAGTTGAGTTTTAACTGCTCATGTTATAGTTATGTTGCATTTTTTTCCTCTTGTAACTGATTTTTATGATCAGAGCAATGATCAATAGAATTGTTAATGTAATTCAATTATGTCATACCTTGCTATTTTCAGTCTGATTATATGCAATCATTGTATCCTAAATGCTTGGGCAAATAAGTTTTTTTGCCTGGCCATCTGTCTGCTACTGTTAAAAAACACAAATATTTTGTTTTAAGGGTTTTAATCATTTCTTCACATATGAAGGTGCTGGCCAATCTATTTTGACCTCTTCACATTTTTGCAGCAATCCTGTGGACCAGCTTTTCTATCACAGGCTGTTCTAGCCTTTATTTGTTATATTTATGCTTTTGTTCTAGATTTTGGATCAAATTACAGATATTGATTTGCTTCTGGGACCTAGATCAGCTTTGATTGTCAGAACAGTAGACCCACCCCATGGAATGAGAGCCTCCTACTATTTCTCAGCCTGCAGTAGTTTTAGAAGAGACCATGGACTAGACCCTGCTTCTAGTAAATTTTTGACTGCTATGGAGGACTTTAGGAATGGTTGATGAATGACTGTTAAACCTTGTCTGGGTTATTTAAGATTTGGGATGGGAGTTGTTAAAACGGTAACTATTGCTGTTATCCTAAGACAGTGGGGGAAATTAGCTTTGGCTTTCTCAGCATTTTTTCCTACTTCTCTTTAATACATGGGCCATTAGCATTCTATCAGCAGCCCACAGAGGGGACCTGATATATTTCCCCATTTCAAAGTGTCACCATCTCTACCCTGGTTGACACCCCACTTTTAATCTGCTACCTAGATCTGTTTTCTCTAGGCTTCAAGCTTTGGGTTCTTAGCTGGCCTTCAACCTGGAGAACATTGACTGGACAACTGACTGGGGACAACTGACCGGGACAACCCCTAGATGCCCTGCTGCCATCCCCCACACCTCATGCCTCACTTCCTGGCATGAAACCCCAAATCTTTATGACCCTTGTCAGCTAGAAGCAGTTAAGAGGAGATGGAAGCCCCTTTTCCCACATGCATCCGGAGGTGATGGTTTGACGAGGGAACAAGATGAGGGGACTCCGCTACTCTGAAGATCCTTGGAGAAAATCTTCCAACCCTGCCTCAAATAAGAGACACTGCCCCAAATTTTTTTCTTAAAATAATTTGAGAGTTAACTGCTTGAGGGGGGAAAATGATGGGGGTGGTAGCCCCTTTAAGATTCCTTGTCTGATCTACAACTTCCTTTGGGACTGACCTTTGATTTACAAGATCTGGTCAAAACCACCCTTTTGAGTTCCATGGGGAGAGATCCATATCCGAGCCAGGTTGGGCGGGACCCAGCCCCCACTGGATCTGAGCTGGCTTGGGCTTTCAGCCCCCATTCTAATGATCTGCTCAGATAGCTCAACCACCATCTGGTGGGTTCTGGCCTTCAAGGAATCAACCTGGAACTCCACCCATATGCCCCTTCAAGCAAATAAAAGAGCCAAGCTGAAATCATCTCTTGATAGAGAGTTGAAAGATGCCAGCAACCATGCTTTGCATCAGAGACTCTCCATCCTGCCATTTTGGTGTATTTCTTCCTCTCTCTGATACCTTTTACTAACCAGACTTTAACTTTACTTCCAAACCCTGCAATAAACCTTTTTATAAATCTAGGTTTTCAAGCCTGTAAATTCATTTACAGGGGACTCTCACCACCTCATTTAACTGTGCATCCTTGTGCCGAATACAAAGGGGTTGCAGGGGAGCTCCATTTGACTCCTTGTACCCCAATCCTGCCACTAGACCTCAATTAATCCTAATTTTATTGAGGTATAAACCTCATCATTAGGTATATATCTCATCAATTCAGTTGGAGATCTATTCAGTAGAACGATCTCCATCTGATTTCAAATCAAACTGCCCCCAGACCCCAGCCAAGATAAAATAGATTCCTGTTGCAGAGGCCCCAAAGCAGGACCATGCCTTGTTAAGGAACCTTTATCTCTCTCCATGGCATGTCTTTCCACTTTATCTCTCTGGCAGGATTCCTCTACTAGACCTCTACTTCTCTGTCAGGACCTTGGACTGAGGAAGTCAGCCTAGCAAAAGCTGGCTTCTTAGTGCCCATAAACTTCTTTTTGCCAGTCTAACTTTTCAGGTTCGTGAATTCTTTCATATTGGACTTGGGCCAACCAGAAGGGGTTCCCACAACTCTCTGCCCTGCCACTAGAACCTCATCATTGGGAACCTCCTCCGTAAATTTTTCAGTAAATTTTCCTTCCAAAATAGTTTATTTTGTTTCCACCTGACTTCACCATCCTTCCTGCCTGCTTGTGCAAGACTCAGCTTAGTCACTTACAGCCTCCTACAGAAATCCTCCTTACATATGTAGGAGTATTGTTAGGTATATCCACTCAGTCATACTACATATTAATTGACAAGTGCTGAGTCCCCTAGGCCCACCCCATGCTTGAGAAAATAGGATGTCCCAGCCTCTGACAATGGAGCTCTTCCTCCCACCTCTTAGAACTCTTTATCCTTCCTAGAGATCTTGTTCCCATTTTCCTTGCAGTTAATCTGCTGGGCTTTGGAGCTCTGCCTTCAGCCTGAACTCTCCAGATTGGTTGGTTAATGAATGAGAGCAAACTCCACTACCCCACTCTATCTAACCAGGCCCCTTGTTTCATATTCCAGCTGATGAGAGTGAACTCTGTATGACCTGTGAGCCCTGTAAAATTATGTAAAATCACAAAAATCTTGTCCCCTGTGATCTATCTATACCTCCAAATGGTCTCAAATCCTCTCAGAGCAAGGTAAACTTTCTAGTCAGGAAGCTACAAGTCCAGGCAAGATTTCACATTCATTTGAGAATTATCAAACTTCCCTTAGACTCATACATAAGATGCGTCTTCAAAAAGGTATTCTTTGCAGATCAATTCTCCCTTGAGAAGGATATGCCCACCAAGAGAATCCCTCTTGGTGTTTCTTTAATTAATTATAAAGCTTTTTTTTTTTTTTTTTTTTTTTTACCATACCCTCTGGGTTTAGTGAATTCTTTGGCTCAGAACTGGGACATTTTCTGGGAGAAAAGGAAACTCACCCATTCCTGCCTAACCTCCTCATCACATACCTCATCACAGCCATCAAATAGCACCTACCCTAGTATCTTGCCATCTACTCAAAAACCATATTTATGTTGTCTTCCACTAGTAAAGCCTCCCTTCACCTCCAACCCAATTGCTAGAAGTGTGAAATGGAACACTGAGTCTGGAGTGAGGAAGATCAGAAGTCAAACAGATCTGAGGAATCTAAAAAATCTAAAGCAGAGACTTATAAGCTGTGTAATCCCAGGGAAGTCCCACTTATGTGAGACTCAGTTTCTTAAACAGTAAAATGAGGGTAATGATAATTATCACCCAGAATTGTTGCAAAGCAGCTGGAATATAGCAAGTACTTAATAGATGCTTGTTTTCTTTTCTTTTTATCTACTGTTCAGGAGACATTAAAAATTAATACTATTCTTGCTCTTGAAAAGGGCATGGCAATCTATTGTCCTAGGTTCTCTTGATCATTCCAGTGATTTTCCAGACAAAATCTGTCCCCGTTAGTCACCCAGTACTCTACTAATGTTATTTTCCCCTTTAAAATATAAGATTCTTGAGAGTTGGGACTATCTCACTTTTGTGTGTATGTGGATAGATAGATAGATAGATAGATAGATAGATAGATAGATAGATAGATAGATAGATAGATTTTTTTCAGTGCCTAGCACAATGCCTGGCACATAGTCCATACTTGAGGCTTACATATGCCTCTCAGGATAGTCAGTAGGGACCACAGAGATCACTTTTGCCTCTATGAGAATCCCTTTTACTATCAATCAGTCATCTTCTAAGCATTTATTATTGTGATTATTATGTACAAGAGTCTATGTGAAGCATTTGGGGTAAGAAGAAAAAGCAAAAGGAGTCCTAGACCTCAAGGAGTTTATATTCTATTGGGGGAGACATGCAGAATGAGGAATGTGTGTGGGTGTGCTTATATATACATTTGTGTAAAACAATGGAGGGACTGTTTTGCTTAACTACATATTTGTTCTTTTTTCTTTTTTCCCAGTGGTTGAGAGGGGAATTTCCATTAATTAATTAGTTTGCTCCACTTTTGGCCTTCTTATGTTCTTTCCTCCCCTTTATACATTCTCCATTGCAGATAAACTTGATCATTAGCTCTCCCTAACCTTTTCTGTCCCTTATATCCAATTGCCAAATTTCTCAATCACAGTTCTTAAAACTTAAAATTTAAAAGATCAACGATTCCTAAAACTTAAAAGAGCTCTTACATTAACAAAACAGACAAATCACATAGAACATAGAACAAACATCACACAGAACACAGAACAAACTCACACAGACTGCAGTCACAACATTAACAACGTATAAGACATAAAACAACTCAGAGGATATCTTCCAGAGTCCCAGAATGATACCCTACTCAGAATTTCAATACCCATTGGCATATTATTATTCTGAGCTTACAGATGCTATAGCATAACAGACAGAACAGGCAGGCCAGGTGTCTAAAACGAGACAAAACTTACTCTCCCAGGAGCCGAATCAATCAATCAATCTGAAGGCGTGTCCATGGCTGAAGAGCTGCTTCTTTTCCCAGAGACTCTGGAGAAATCCAGAGGGCTGATTTTTCTAGGAATAGACCCAGATCCTGAGCCACCCCAGGCCTGAGCCACCTGGGGACCAAGAGGTCTGTACTCTCTAATTGTTATGCCACAGTCTCCTTGAGCCATTCTACCTCAGTTTCCTTGCATTAGTTTCCTTCATTGTCCTGACTGAGTTTACCTAATTGTTCTATCTCAGTTTCCTTAACTGTTCTGCCTCAGTCCCCTAAGTAGTAAACCCCCCCCCCCCCTGGTTCCTTAAGACTGAGGACCATTTGCTCTAAGGTTATAAATTGTCAATGGGAGAGGAGGAGCAGATCAGACTTCCTGACTCCTAGCTCCTTCTGCCCCCAAGAATTTATGACACTGCCCCTCTAAGATATTCCAAAAGATAAGACTATCGAGGATACTTCACTGACATCTTTACTTCTGTTATTCAAACATCCTGACTCTGGCTTTTAGTAAAAATTTACAACTTCTCTCCCCCCCCCATCCTGAAAAGGCTTCTAATTTTCCCCGTTCTTTTCCTTTCCTTTGTCTAAAGAGCTATAAAAGTGTTAATCATTCCCCCCTTCATTACTGGATACTTTGAGACGAGAGTCCTGTCCAGTCAATTAAACTCTCTAATTAATAAAATATTAAAAAACTCTCTAATCTCTATCTTGCCTCAGTTTCTCTGGCATTACATTTTGGAGGTCCCCCCAAGATAATAGAGACTAGGATGGGATTAGAGATTAGAGATTACAGACCTCTGGGTCATCAAGGCCTGGGGCGGCTCAGTATCTGAGTCTGTAATGCCAGAGAAACTGAGGCAAGATAGAGATTAGAGAGTTTTCTTTAATATTTTATTAATTGGAGAGTTTAATTGACTGGACAGGACTCTCATCTCAAAGTATCCAGTAATGAATGGGGGAACCATGAACACTTTTATAGCTCTTCAGACAAAGGGAAGGAAAAAGCGGGAAAATCAGGATGGGGGGAAGTTATAAACTTTTACTAAAAGCCAGAGTCAGGATGTTTGAATAACAGAAGTCAAGATGTCAGTGAAGTATCCTCTATAGTCTTATCTTTTGGAATATTTTAGAGGGGCAGTATCATAAATTCTTGGGGCAGAAGGAGCTAGGAGTCAGGAAGTCTGATCTGCTCCTCATCTCCCATTGACAATTTATAACTTTAGAGCAAATGGTCCTCAGTCTTAAGGAACCAGGGGGGTTTTATGACTTAGGGGACTGAGGCAGAACAGTTAAGGAAACTGAGATAGAACAATTCATGGAAGCTCAGTCAGGACAATGAGGGAAACTAGTGCAGGGAAACTGAGGTAGAACAGCTCAAGGAGACTGTGGCACAACAAGTCTGTTCCTAGAAAAATCAGCCTTCTGGATTTCTCCAGAGTCTCTGGGAAAAGAAGCAGCTCTTCAGCCGTGGACACGCCTTCAGATCTATTGATTGATTCGGCTCCTGGGAGAGTAAGTTTTTGTGTCGTTTTAGACACCTGGTCTGGTCTGGCTGTTCTGTCTGGTTATGCTATAGCATCTGTAAGCTCAGAATAATAATATGCCGACGGGCATCGAAATTCTGAGTAGGGTATCATTCTGGGAGGCTGGAAGATATCCTCTGGGTTGTTTTCTGTCTTAATATGTTGTTACTGTTGTGACTGAAGTCTATGTGAGTTTTGCTCTGTGTTCCGTGTGATGTTTGTTCTATGTTCTATGTGATTTGTCCATTTTGTTCATGTAAGAGCTCTTTTAAGTTTTAGGAACTGTTGATCTTTTAAGTTGTAAATTTTAAGAACTGTGATTGAGAAATCTGGTAATTGGATATAAGGGACAGAAAGGTTAGACTATTCTGTCAGAAACAGCAGTGTTTAAAGATAGTAGGAGTTTTTTCTCTGGTGGTATAGCCTTATATCTGTTAACTCAGTCACCTTATCATGGGAAACTCTGCTTCAAAAACAATAACTCCACTTGAATGTCTTCTTAGTCATTTTTCTGAGACATTTAAACATCATGATTATGGAATATCGTGGAAAAAGGCTAAACTCAAACTGTTTTGCCAGAAGGAGTGGCCCTCTTTTGGGGTAGGATGGCCCCCTGAAGGTTCCTTTGATAGGGAAATAGCTTGGGCGGTGCACAGGGTAGTCACAAGCGAACCTGGCTATCCGGTTCAGTATCCCTATATTGATGTTTGGCTGCAAGTTGTCTCTTACCCTCCTTCCTGGCTAAGGGCTGTGGCCATGACAAATGGTATTCGAGTTTTGGTCACACAGTCCCTGAGGCCAGACAAGGAAAGTTGCAAACTGCCAGCAGCTCAAACAAAAACGGAGAAAAAAGTTGTATAGGATTCTCCGGAAGACCCCTTAGATAATCTTCTTCCCCCACCCTATTTGAGTTCAGGTCTGTATCTCCCTTTGCCTGGAAATCCTGAACCCGGCCTTTCACCATCTGGGCCTTTATCTCCTTCTCTTTCTCTGCCGCCGTCTTCCCCTGCCTCTGTTTCTTCCCCCACCTCTGTTTCTTTTCCTGCCGGCACACTGGGGCTTGGTATGGCCAGTACAGAAGTGCTGACTCCTGCCCCTTTGCCGACTCCCTCCCCCGTTTCTCCGCCTGGCTCTTTGCAGCCTCTGTCTCTCTCATCTTCCTGTACTAGAGCTGGAGTTGAATACAATGCTTTGGGATCTGTCCAATCAACCCCAGTTCTCCCCAAACCTGTTCTGCCTCTAAGGGAGATGAGGGGGGCGGAAGGCATTCCATTCTTAGTCTATGTCCCGTTTTCTACGAATGATATTTATAATTGGAAAGCTCAAAATCCGCCTTTCTCTGAGAAACCTCAACCCTTGATTAATCTCCTTGAGTCTGTATTTCATACCCACCAGCCCATGAGGGATGATTGTCAACAGCTCCTTACCACTCTCTTTACTACAGAGGAAAGGGACAAAATTAAAAGGGAGGCCAGGAAAGCTGTATTGGGACCAGGAGGAGGATCTGTAGAGGAGCATCGTGCTCAGATTGAAGCCAGTTTTCCCTCTGAAAGACCTTCCTGGGACCCCAACTCCCAGCAGGGAGGTACTGGACTCTCTGCTTATCACAGATACCTTCTCCAGGGTCTTAAAGCTGCAGCTAGAAAGCCTATTAACATGACCAAGATTTCTGAAGTTACTCAGGGTGCAGAAGAATCCCCGGGAGCATTTTTAGAAAGTTTGTATGAAGCTTACCGAACTTATAGCACAATTGACCCAGAAGCTCCCGAAAACTATAGATCTGTGAATATTGCATTTGTTAGTCAATCTGCTCCAGACACATGCAGAAAATTACAGAAGCAGGAAGGATTTGAGGGCATGAATATATCTCAACTAGTTGAGATAGCTCTGAAAGTCTTTAATACTCGAGACACACCAGCTAAGACATTAGGTAAAGAGTGCGCCAAGGCAGAAGTGGCAGCCATGAGAGAAGCAAACAATTTCCCTGGAATATTTCCCAGCCCCGTGGGCAGCAGTCATTAGGCTCAGACCAGTGTGCCTATTGTAAGAAAATAGGGCACTGGAAGAGAGAATGCCCAAATCGAAATCGTCCCAGGGATGTCCTTGCTCTAGACGGGACAGACTGAGGCGGCCCTGGTTCTCTTTCTCTCTCTCTAGACCACCGAGAACCTAGGGTATGCTTACAAATTGGGGGTCAGCCTGTTGAGTTCCTGGTGGATACAGGAGCTACATACTCCGCTTTAACAAAACCTTTGGGTCCAGTATCTCCAAAATCTACTTCTATACAAGGGGCATGTTGACATCCGCTGGGAGGGAAATTAAGAATAAGGCAGAGATACTTTCCCTGCTAGATTCTATCTGGTTACCCTTCTCTATTAATCATTGCTCAGCTCACCAATCTGGTGAGACAATGGAAACAGTGGGGAATCAGGCTGCGGATGCAGCAGCTTGCCAAGCCGCCATCTCCTCCCCCACCTTTTCCTTGCCTTTGGCAATCACTCCTCTTCCTCCATTACCTCCCTGCTCCCCATCAGAGAATATTTTCGCTTCTCAGAGGGGAGGTCAGAGGGAGGGAGCTTGGTGGTACATAAAGGACAAGATTTTTATTCCACAAGCATTAAGTAGAATGCTGATGGAGGATTTGCATGATTTCACTCATTTAGGTGAAAAGAAAATGCATCAGTTATTGAGCAGATATTATATAAAGGATGTCAGCCAAATGATCAGAAGTTACATTCATAGGTGTAACACTTGTGCTAGAATAAATATGCAAAGAATTAAGGAAGCCCATGTGGGAATCAGGCTTAAGGGACTCATCCCTGGGGAAAGATGGGAAGTAGATTATACTGAGGTACAGCCGTCAACAGCTGGGTACAAATACCTGTTAGTTTTTGTGGATACTTTTTCAGGTTGGACAGAAGCCTTCCCCACCCGAAATGAAACAGCTCTCACAGTGGTCAAAAAGATACTAAATGAGTTAATGCCCGGCTTTGGTCTTCCAGTAGCCATAGGGTCGGATAATGGGCCTGCCTTTGTTGCCAAAATATCACAAGGCATAAGCAAGGCCCTGGGCATTGATTGGAAGCTCCACTGTGCTTACCGACCTCAGAGCTCTGGGCAAGTAGAGAGAATGAATAGAACACTAAAAGGAGTACCTTACAAAGCTCGTCTTAGAGACTCAGAGCTCTTGGGTCTCACTCCTGCCATTTGCACTACTGAGGAGTAGATGCACTCCCAACAGACTGGGTTTAACTCCATTTGAAATTCTGTTTGGGAGACCACCTCCAATTTTACCCATGGTCAGGGAACATATAATGGCTGAAATTTCTAACTCCTCCCTTATCAAGTTTCTACAGGCCCTACAGAAAACCCAGAAGGACATCTGACACCTTGTTCGAGAAGCCCTTCCAGTTCCCCTCTCTGAGCCAGCGCATCCATTCCAGCCTGGTGATGCAGTCCTGATAAAGAAATTTTCTACCTCTGACCTAGAACCCAAGTGGAAAGAACCTTATTCTGTGATTCTCACCACGCCCACAGCTGTTAAAGTTGAATGGATCCCCGCCTGGATTCACTACAGCCGGGCGGTCACCACAGAGTGGAAAACAGAGATTGCTGATGACCCTCTGAAACTGAGATTGATCCGTTCTTCCAGTCCTTGATTTCCCCCAAAGACACTGGGTGGGAAACCCTGGGAAGATTAATTCTTGTATTTGCTCTGTTATTTTGTGAGTGCCCTAAATTGTCTGTATATCCCCCCCTCCCCCCGCAAGGGCTCCTTTCCCCTTTTGCTGTTTCTACAGTCTGGAAGAGTTATTATGGGTTTTTTCTTAATTCTCTTCCTCCTTCCTTTGTTTTCCAAAGCTCTGGGAAACCCACATGCCCCAAAGCCCGTAGGGACAATGACTGTTAGAGACCTCGCAGGAGGTCCCTCCTTTTCTGCCACCTACTACTCAGGTTTAGAACCCTCGATGACAGTAGATCCCTCCCTGGCGCCCTGCTTCTACTTCAGGGCTCCTAAAGATCCCCCGCTCCGACTTTGCCCTGGTGGTGCTCACTCCCTGGAGATAACTCCTTTAGGATGACCATCCAAACCTTTGACCAGCAAACTCAGACTCAGTTCCTGGAACCACTTCTCAGTCTAACTGTACCTGGGAGCAGCCTAAAATCACCCTTGGGAGTCTCCAAGGTATAGGAACCTGCCTGGTGACTGCTTCCACGAGTCTTTCTGACCCTCTCCTCCAGTTCTGTAACCCCAGTTCCTTGATTAATATTTCAGCTTCCTCATCAGATGTTGTAGTTTGGTATCAAGCCCCTAAAGGTTCATGGTTTGCCTGCAGGGATGGCCTGACCAGGTGTGCTTATTCTGCCACTCTCCTCAGAAGGCCAGACTCGTTCTGTGTCCTGATAGCGGTATTCCTGTCTGTCTGCCTGTCTGTCCTTCCAGGAGGGGACAGATGGAGCCACTTCCGGTCCCGTTTTTCCCCCATGGAGACAATCAGACAGAAACGGGCTCTGCCGTTCCTTCCCCTCTTAGTAGGCTCGGGTTGGCAGGCACCACCGCCCTCAGCACTGCAGCCCTCCTGAAGGGCAGTTCTGGGTATGCTGAGCTAAGTGCACAAATGACCACAGACCTGACTCAGATCGAGTCATCCATCTTGAAACTAGAAAGCCAAGTTGACTCCCTGGCTGAGATGGTACTCCAAAACCGTAGGGGACTTGACCTACTATTTCTGCAACTGGGAGGCCTGTGTGCTGCCCTAAACGAGGAATGCTGTTTTTATGCTAATAACTCTGGGGTGATCAGAGAAAGTCTAGCCCTGGTTCTTAAGAATCTTGAGACTAGACGACTGGAGCAGGGACAGGGAAAGAACTGGTACCAGTCACTGTTCAATTCTTCCCCCTGGCTAACAACATTTGTTACATCTATTACAGGACCTTTGATTCTCCTTCTCCTTGCCCTTGCCATAGGTCCTTGCATCTTCTCTACTCTGGTCTGCCTCATCCGCTCCCAAGTGGAGTCGGTCAAAATTATGGTGCTAAGACCTCCTGGGTATTAGGAGGAAGGTGTTCAAAGATTTGAACATTTAGGAGAAAGAGTGTGGAATGTTATGCCACCGTCTCCTTGAGCTGTTCTACCTCAGTTTCCCTGCACTAGTTTCCCTCATTGTCCTGACTGAGTTTCCCTGAATTGTTCTATTTCAGTTTCCTTAACTGTTCTGCCTCAGTCCCCTAAGTAGTAACCCCCCCTCCTTCTTCCCTCCCCCCTCCCCCCCTTCATTAAGACTGAGGACCATTTGCTCTAAGGTTCTAAATTGTCAATGGGAGACTTCCTGGCTCCTAGCTCCTTCTGCCCCCAAGAATTTATGACACTGCCCCTCTAAAATATTCCAAAAGATAAGACTATCACGGATACTTCACTGACATCTTTACTTCTGTTATTCAAACATCCTGACTCTGGCTTTTAGTAAAAATTTACAACTCCCCCCCCACACACACACACATCCTGAAAAGGCTTCTAATTTTCCTGCTTTTTTCCTTTCCTTTGTCTGAAGAGCTATAAAAGTGTTTATCATTCCCCCATTAATTATTAGATACTTTGAGAGGAGAGTCCTGTCCAGTCAATTAAACTCTCCAATTAATAAAATATTTAAAAAACTCTCTAATCTCTATCTTGCCTCAGTTTCTCTGGCATTACAGAATAATCAAGAGAACCTAGGACAATAGATTGCCATGCCCTTTTCAAGAGCAAGAATAGTATTAATTTTTAATGTCTCCTGAACAGTAGATAAAAAGAAAAGAAAACAAGCATCTATTAAGTACTTGCTATATTCCAGCTGCTTTGCAACAATTCTGGGTGATAATTATCATTACCCTCATTTTACTGTTTAAGAAACTGAGTCTCACATAAGTTAAAGGCCTTCCCTGGGATTACACAGCTTATAAGTCTCTGCTTTAGATTTTTTAGATTCCTCAGATCTGTTTGACTTCTGATCTTCCTCACTCCAGACTCAGTGTTCCATTTCACACTTCTAGCAATTGGGTTGGAGGTGAAGGGAGGCTTTACTAGTGGAAGACAACATAAATATGGTTTTTGAGTAGATGGCAAGATACTAGGGTAGGTGCTATTTGATGGCTGTGATGAGGTATGTGATGAGGAGGTTAGGCAGGAATGGGTGAGTTTCCTTTTCTCCCAGAAAATGTCCCAGTTCTGAGCCAAAGAATTCACTAAACCCAGAGGGTATGGTAAAAAAAAAAAAAAAAAAAAAAAAAAAAGCTTTATAATTAATTAAAGAAACACCAAGAGGGATTCTCTTGGTGGGCATATCCTTCTCAAGGGAGAATTGATCTGCAAAGAATACCTTTTTGAAGACCCATCTTATGTATGAGTCTAAGGGAAGTTTGATAATTCTCAAATGAATGTGAAATCTTGCCTGGGGTTGTAGCTTCCTGACTAGAAAGCTTATCTTGCTCTGAGAGGATTTGAGACCATTTGGAGGTATAGATCACAGGGGACAAGATTTTTGTGATTTTACATAATTTTACAGGGCTCACAGGTCATACAGAGTTCACTCTCATCAGCTGGAATATGAAACAAGGGGCCTGGTTAGATAGAGTGGGGTAGTGGAGTTTGCTCTCATTCATTAACCAACCAATCTGGAGAGTTCAGGCTGAAGGCAGAGCTCCAAAGCCCAGCAGATTAACTGCAAGGAAAATGGGAACAAGATCTCTAGGAAGGATAAAGAGTTCTAAGAGGTGGGAGGAAGAGCTCCATTGTCAGAGGCTGGGACATCCTATTTTCTCAAGCATGGGGTGGGCCTAGGGGACTCAGCACTTGTCAATTAATATGTAGTATGACTGAGTGGATATACCTAACAATACTCCTACATATGTAAGGAGGATTTCTGTAGGAGGCTGTAAGTGACTAAGCTGAGTCTTGCACAAGCAGGCAGGAAGGATGGTGAAGTCAGGTGGAAACAAAATAAACTATTTTGGAAGGAAAATTTACTGAAAAATTTACAGAGGAGGTTCCCAATGATGAGGTTCTAGTGGCAGGGCAGAGAGTTGTGGGAACCCCTTTTGGTTGGCCCAAGTCCAATATGAAAGAATTCACGAACCTGAAAAGTTAGACTGGCAAAAAGAAGTTTATGGGCACTAAGAAGCCAGCTTTTGCTAGGCTGACTTCCTCAGTCCAAGGTCCTGACAGAGAAGTAGAGGTCTAGTAGAGGAATCCTGCCAGAGAGATAAAGTGGAAAGACATGCCATGGAAAGAGATAAAGGTTCCTTAACAAGGCATGGTCCTGCTTTGGGGCCTCTGCAACAGGAATCTATTTTATCTTGGCTGGGGTCTGGGGGCAGTTTGATTTGAAATCAGATCGAGATCGGTTTACTGAATAGGAGATCTCCAACTGAATGAGTGGTCCTGAACTAATTTTCAACTCAACAGAGGGTGTAATCAATAGAGGGTGCTGCCAGTCTCCAACAGGATAACAGAATGAAACTACTTATCTTGATTCCCTGGGGTGGGTCTTTTGCAGAGGCAAGGGTTCAAGGAGAATTTCTCCCCTTTAAGGAGTTTTTACTTCATGGCTTCCCTCCCCAGGTCAGGACAGTTTGGGGTTCCCTCATCACCAGGAGTATGCTGGTTAGAACAATGCTTGCTTTCTTGAGTCAGAGATGGAACCTCGCTCTGTCTTTGATTTCTACTTCTGCTATGTCTTTTCCCTTTTATCATAGATAAGTGATCACACCAACTAGTCCTCCCAATATTCGGAACCTCTCAGCTGGAGCTTGCAAAGGGTGCATGCTGAGGGGGTGAGGTGGGAGTGGACCTCATGGGATGGGAAATAGTGAAAATGGCAGAGGAAAAAAAGGTGAGCATGGTGACTATGGAATGGGAAGTTGCTAGGTACCCTCTCTCTCCTCACAGCTCTGGAGATTTGAGAACTTAAGAGCAGGGAAACTTGGAGGAGAACCAGATAACACTGAATTCAGCACTGGGCTACATCACTTGCTGTGCCTAACAAAATCATTTGTTTCCAGCTGAGAAGCCTTCACACACACAAGTCCTGAATCCTTTTTTTGGCCCTACTTGGTGAACTGAGGCACCCTCCCACTGAGAAGGGCACCCTGGTCCTTTTGTACCAACTAAAGCTCTGACTTTCTGATCCAGGCCACATTCTGATCCTCCATAGTCCCCACCACATGAGTCTTGAAGGATAGTAAACCTTCAGATGGGGCTGCTAGAGAGCATCATAGTATCCAGAGTGTTAGACCAGAAGTCAGTCTCATGATCCCGAGTTCAAATTCTGCCTCAGGTACTCATTAGCTGTGTTGCACTGGACATATCTCATTTAATCCTGTTTGCCTTAGTTTCAATGACAAATTCTCCTGCATTTCTACCAAGAAAACCCCAAATGAGGTCCCAAAGGGTCAGAAAGGACAAACAACTGAATCACACAAAAGATTCAGAAAGATATAGGCAAGCTTTGCTTCTGCTTGACCTGAGTAAAGACATGAAATGGGAAAAGAAATGTCAGCTTTGGGGAACAGCTAATGCTCGTTTGTCTGGAATGAGGAATGTGTAAAGGGAAGGAAGCAGATTGTAGGAATAGTGAGGGCCACACCCTCTGACTCTACCTGAAGCAAGTTTCTCCTGTCCTGAGTGCCAGTGGGTGAGCAATCCCAGTTATCTTCCAGGTTGATCATACTGTGGTCCTCTCAGTTAGGCCTTGGGGGATGTGTGTGGGGTTTGAGGGAAGAGGGTAAGAAAAGATGAGAGAGACAGGGAGAAAATAGAAAACAGAAGGAAGGGATTGGGTGGGGGAGGGAAGCAGTAATAATTAATTATTAATAATTAATAATTAATAAAAATTAATAAGCCTACTATGTGCCAGGCATGCCAGGCAGAAAAAGAAAGGAGAAAGAAAGAGGGAAAGAGAGAAAGCACAACATGTTGGAAAAGGAGAGAAGAGTTAAGTTGGACAGAAAGGAGCAAGCTCCTAGTGGAACTTGCCATTTGTCAGGGGAAAGGGGATACCTCATCAGATTGGGGCATGTCTTTGGCTGGCGGACTGGATCCTGGAAGACTTGGAAGTCTAAAAAGAGTTAGCTGTGAGAAGTGGGGGTCAGAAAGCATGGTGGAGTTAGGAGGCCTGCCAGGGAGTGGGGGAAGGAGTAAGAGCAAGATCTATCAGGTGATAATCTACCTTCTCCCTCCCTCTTTCCCCTCATCCCCTTCCCCCAACTAGGTGTGGTTGAATCCAATGTTTTGTTTTTATTATTGTTTGATGTGGGGAGCCAAGGGCTTCAGCCCAGGTGTCTCTCCCCCCTAAGTGGGCCTTACCCTCAGACCAATTGTTCTGAGAATCGGCCGACCACACGTGGGCATTACCCTCAGACAGATAGTTTTGAGAATTGGCCGACCATAGAATATTCCAACATTGTATATTGTTCCTGTTCATTGAACCAGCCATCCCCATGCTCCTTTCCCAGGCCCAACCCTACTTCTCCATCACTCCTGCTCCTTTCCCAGGCCCAACCCTACTTCTCTTTCTCATGCTTTTTGCTATATAGGTGTACCCCAAGAGCAATAAACTGAGACCTTGACAAGAATCTGCTTGGTCTCGCTCTTCTTTCTCGCCCCTTTCTCTTTCAGGCTGGGTCCCCCTCGACTTCCTGAATAACTGAGTCCCACTGGACCGGGACAGTTTGACGTATTTTTTTCTGTTTGATTTTGGAGCAATATTTTGATCTCTCTGTTTCTTCTTTCAATTATATCTTGTATTTGAGGATTGAAAGATATTCCTATAGTATGTTTCATATCAAACTCAGGGTATGGATTCATTCAGGCTTATAATCTGTTTGTGGGGGTGAGATAACAATTCCAATAGTACCAGCAGGCAAAGCATTAATGGGATGGACTGGATGGAACTGGCTTTAATTCCCCAGGAGTTATGACCAGAGTACCAGCTGCATGGAATTCTATTCATATCAACTATAGTCTGTTTTGGGGCTTTCCTGTCTCTTTTGATTGGTGTAATTGAAATACTGAGTTTTTAAGCTTTCCTGTAGCACTGCTGCTGTAGCCATCACTTCCCAATTGTTTGTGAATCAGGCCCCCAGGGACTGTTTGATTCCTGTACTATAAAATCTTGAAATGATAGTTTTTGCATAATATAACTAACTAGAGAGATTCTAAGAGTTGATTCTTCCCTCTTCTTTGCTTTTAAATGCATTTCCTCTGGAATTTGTGACAAAAGAAGAATTAGAGATCACTATTGATCACAAAATAGATAATTCTGATTGCATTAAGTTAAAAAGGTTTTGTACAAACAAAACTAATACAGACAAGATTAGAAGAAAAGCAAAAAACTGGGAATATATTTTTACATCCAAAAGATCTGATAAAACCCTCATTTCTAAAATATATGGAGAATTGACTCAAATTTAAAATAGTTCAAGCCATTCTCCAATTGATAAATGGTCAAAGGATATTAACAGACAATTTCCAGATGAAGAAATTGAAACTATTTGTAGTCACATGAGAAGGTGCTCCCAGTATTGATCAGAGAAATGCAAATTAAGACAATTCTGAGATACTACTACACACCTGTCAGATTGACTAAGATGATGGGAAACAATAATGACCAATGTTGGAGGGAATGTGGGAAAATTGGGACACTGATACATTGTTGGTGGAACTGTGAACAGATCTAGCCATTCTGGAGAACAATTTGGAACTATGCTCAAGTTATCAAACTGTGTATACCCTTTGATCCAGCAGTGTTTCTTATTGGGATTATATCCCAAAGAGATCCTAGAGGAGGGAAAGAGACCCACATGTGCAAAAATGTTTGTGGCGGCCCTGTTCGTAGTGGCAAGAAACTAGAAATTGAATGAATGTCCACCAATTAGACAATGGCTGAATAAATTATGGTATATGAATATTATGGAATATTACTCTTCTGTAAGAAACGACCAGCAGGATGATTTCAGAAAGGCTTGGAGAGACCTACATGTACTGATGTTAAGTAAAATGAGCAGAATCAGGAGATCATTATACACAGCAACAAGAAGAATATCCAAGGATCGATTCTAATGGGCGTGGCCCTCTTCAACAATGAGATGATCCAAACCAGTTCAACTTGTTCAGTAATGAAGAGAGCCATCTACACTCAGAGAGAGAACTGTGGGAACTGAGTGTGGAATACAACATAGCATTCTCACGCTCTCTGTTATTAATTGCTTGCATTTTGTTTTCTTTCTCAGTTTTTCTTTTTCTTCCTTCTTGACCTGACTTTTCTTATGCACCAAGATAATTGTATAAACATTTACATATATATATATATATATATATATATAGGCTTTAACATGTATTTTAACGTATTTAAAACGTACTTGCCAGCTAGGGGAGGGGGTGGGGAGGAGGGGAAATTTTGGAACAAAAGGTTTTGCAAGGGTCAATGTTGGAAAAATTACCTATGCATATGTTTTGTAAATAAAAAGCTTTAATAAAAAAATAAAATAAAAGCGTTTCCTCTAAATAGGAAAGCTGGAAAATTTCCTCTGTCCAATTTTTTCCTGTTTGCTGCAAATCATCCCTTTCCAGTTTCCCTTTTGTTTCACTCTCTATTTCCCTTTGTGATTCCATAATCACAGGAAGGAGAGAAGGAGCAGGAGGAAAGTGTTCTCTTTGAATTTGCAAAAACAGATACAAAGAAGGTGCTGTGGGAAGATGAAAAGGAGTAAATAAATTGCACTCCCACCAAGCTGGATGGCACTGATTGATCTTTATTCTCATAAATATCTTGGAAATTACATCATACATAGAAAATGCATTCGATAGAATAGAGATTGCCCCATGGGTGTGATAATATTCTGTTAATTGTTTTCCTTCTACTTTCCATTTTTCTGGGTCTAGAATGCCCTCTTTAGGTAGCCAAGGAGAAGTTCATTCAACTATATCTAAAAATTCTGTGATTTGAATCTATCAATTCCTGTTCTTTTATAAGTTTTACTAAGCACTTTTCATACTTCCCTCAAGGGAAGGAGGCTCTTTACTTTAAGTTCTGCTTAAGTCTGGCTGAAAACTAAAATAACTGAATCAATTCTTGCCAAATTCTTTCTGTTGCCAATTCTATTTATAACTCACCGTACAAGAATGCAGGAAACTCCCCGTCTCCACTCACACGGTTCCACATCAGTCGAGCTGCTGTCCTTGGTTCTAAGTCTGGGTCAGATGCCACTTGTAGAGTTTCTCTTTGGTTCTTGGGAGAACCCTAACACTGCTGTTTCTTGGTTTTCCTTTCAACCTGTCAAACCTTTCCTCAGTCTCCTCTGTGATGTCATCATCTATAAATCCTATTGTTGGTATCCTCAAGACTGTTCACAATCCTCTTTTCTGTTCTATAAGGGGAAATGAAGCACTGCTTTTTCTTTGAGATGTTTCCCCAGAGCCTGTATGCCACGTCAGCTGGTAGGGCGGGCCCAGGAGTTAAAAAGTGTATTGGCCTCTGATGCAGAAGGTTGTGTCTGGCAGGAGTTAAAGGAATTACGGTAGGTTTCTTGAGATGGCGAAGGGTGTGTCCTCTTGTTAGATCTCTTGGGATTCAGTTCTAACTCCAGAAGCTTCCAGTCTGGGGCTCCACCTTCTGAATGGGCTGGCTATGGGCAATCTCAGAAGAGAGGAGCATAAATAGACAGCCCTGCACGGAGCTCCCTGTGCTCTTTCTTGCGCTGTGCTTCCTGCTACCCCCACTGAAGAGGACAACTGAATAAAGACAGAATGCTTACACCTCCTGGTTGTCTGTCTCTGTGGGATCAGGGGAGTGCCTGAAGATTGGTAAGTTGGCTTAGCCGTGCCTCCGACAGGTGGGCTGATAGAGTAGCCTTAAGGGACACTACTGATCTCACTAACTGATCTCATTGACTCCAATAGAGTTAATTATTTTTATGAAGACGTCTCTTACCTATAGTTATCTGTAGTTAGTCTCTCTCTTTACCTTCATTTCCACATCTCTAGCTGCTTATTGGGCATTTCAAAGTGGATGTCATAAGGATCTCAATGCTAACAAGTTCAAAAGAAAACTCATTACCTTTCCCAAAACAATTTAACTTTTTTTCCCCATTTTATTGTTAAGGGTATCATTTTAATTCTAGTCACCCAGGTGGAAATCTGGGTATCATCCTCCACTCATTACTCTCATTCATCAAAAATATTTAATCATTTGCCAAATATTATCCTATTTCTACAACTTCTATCCCTCCTCTCCTTTCTTCAATTACACCATTATGATTCTAGTTCGGGCCCTGATCATCTCTTGTCTGGACTTCTTTAGTAGCTTCTTAATTGGTCTCCCTGTTTTGAGCCTCTCATCATTCCAATCCACCTTCCAAATTTGCTAAAGTGGTTTTCCCAAACCCCAGATCTGACCTTGGTGTTGTTCTTCAGTTGTTTTCCATTCCTGACCAACTCCTCGTGGGCACATTTAAAGTTTTCTTAGGAAAGATTTTGGAGTAGTTTGCCATTTCTTCCTCCATTTCATTTGACAGATTAGGAAAGTGAGACAAAAAAGCTAAAGATCACAGACTTTGCAAATGTCTGAGACCAGATTGGAACTTTGCTTTCTTAGCAGCTTTGATTCCTTTTCTCAACCTTCAGACAGAAAAGGAGTGGAGTCCGAGGGAGGGAGATGAGTCATTTTCTAGGCCCATATTCAGGAAAGTTTTCTTCTCCAGAGAAATCAAAGGTGTCCATTGTGTAGTCTTACAATTTTCATCTCTTGGTGGCCCGCATAACCCAGCACTTCCTTTAGACATGGTTTGAAATGTCTTGATTTCTAGATTGAAAAGGCTTTTTGATCATATGGTCCAACTTTTCCTACCCCTTCCCTACAGAGATGAGAAACTGCATGGTTTGTTGGAGACAGAGCAGTAAATATGAAAAGCACAGACAGTCTGTTACTTAAAATATGTGTTGCTTTAAACCAAAGCTTCTTGAACTATGGGTGACTGAATATGGGGTTGTGAAATTATGATTTCTTATCAATAAATATTTGATTTGTATGCTTGTTTTATATACCTTTAAAATCCGGGTTACAAAAAATTTCTTGGGCAAAAAGGGATCAAGAATGGAAAAAGTTTAAGAAGCCCTGCTTTGAGCAAGTCACTTTGCCACTCCAGATCTCAGTTTCCTCATTATAAAGTGATGGGGTATGATTCCATGACTTCTAAGGATCCCTATCAGCTCTAAATCTATGATTGTTGTTTCATAAGAGATCTAGTGAAACAAATTTTAAAATTTAAATAAAACTAATACCACATTGATCTCATCTGAAGATGCCAGAACATTTTATATCTTGTATAGATGATCAATGACATGTATACACACACATACACCTATTTTCTTTAATTAATATAAATAAATTTTCCTTTTTCTCTATTGGGAAAAACCCATAATAAAAATTAATTTCTTGGAACAAATAGGTAAAGCAATACATTCTTTCCATTGCTTTATACAAATATATTTGTATTTCATTTTGCATTTCTTTAAGAGATATTATTTTTCATCATCAATCTTACAATCATTGATCAGAGTCCATAGAGCTTTCAAAATTGTTTGTTTTATGATATTGTAAGACTAATGCCTTTCCCTCTCATGTTGCCTTCCATCCACAGTGAATGTACCTTGTATGTATTTGAGTATACATGCTATTTTCCCTAATAGAAGGTTAATTCTTTGTGGGCTAGGGCAAAAGTGAGACAGTCACTACTCTCAAAGATCTTATATGTTAAAGGGGAGGTAACATTTGAAGGATAGTGGATGTCCATGGAAGTCAGATCTTGTCTGGAGATTCACAGAACTGATTAAGGGGAACCCTAGGACAGTAGATTGCCATGCCTTCTTTAATAGTAAGAATATTATTAGGTGTTTTTTTTTTTAAATTGTCTGTTGGACAATAGATAAAAAGAAGTGGAAAGGAAGGAAACAAGAATCTATTAAGTACTTGCTATATGTCAACTGCCATACACCAAGTCTGGAAAATAGGTGCTATTTATAGTCCCCATTTTATTTTTTAGAAAACAGGCCAAGGCAACTTAAATAATTTGCCCAGGATCACCCAGCTGCTAAGTATCTGAGCTAAGATTTTTTTTTTCCCCTGATGCAAACTATCGGGGTTAAGTGACTTGCCCAGGGTCACACAGCTAGGAAGTGTTAAGTGTCTGAGGTCACATTTGAACTCAGGTCTTCCTGACTTCACTGCTGGTGCTCTATCCACTGCGCCACCTAGCTGCCCCTGAGATAAGATTTCAAGTCTACTGTTTTTAACTCTAGGCTCTGTGCTCCATTCTATGCCTCTAACAATTGGGAGAAAGGGAGGAATGTCATGAGTATGGGTTCAGGGTAAATGGCAAGCTGCCTGGGTAAGTCCTGTTTGGTGACTGGAATGTGAAATCAGGGGCCGACTAGATACAATTGTTTAGCTGAGTTTCCTTCTACTCATCAAGCTGCCAATCTGGACAAGCCCAAAGCTGAGTTCTAAAACTTGAGCAGATTAATTGAGGGGAAGAGGGAGGTTAGAACAAAGTCTCTGGAGAAAAGGGGAAAGAGTTCTAGGCTGAGAGAGGAAGAGGGGAGAGCCCATTGTCAGAGCAGTTAATAGGATGTCCCCACCTCCTGATGGATTCCTGGACTGGATGTAAAGTATGGCCTAAGCCTAGATAAGAAAGCATTCACTATTTGGTGTATAATGTGATATATAATGTGACTGAATATAACATCTCTATGTAAATGCAGGGAACACTTGTGCAGGAGGCTGGAAGTGATATCCTGGCAGGCACACAGTTGGAACCAGGATAGAAGGCCTCCCTGGGAAAAACCTGAAACATTTACTGAGGAGGCTTCCCAGAGCACATAGCCAAGAGCAATATCCGATTTTGTGGTTTGGATGTGGATCATCTTTCTTTTGTTTCTCAGTCTCATCCCAGGTGAGTATTTACCCCCAAATGGTCCTGCCCATACTTTGGGTCTCTCAATTGGAATTTAGAAAGTTAGGTTAGGTGACAGCAGGTTCTTAGGACTTGAAAAGAGGAAGAATGAAATAGGGAAAATAAGGGAAGCTATGAAGAGCACAGGGTGGGGAAGCTGCTGGGTGCCTTCCCTCTCTTCACAGATAGTGGTCTGAGGACCAAAGAGCTGAGGAGGGCTGGAGGAGGTCAGCAGGACCAGGAACAGCTCTGCTGAGCCATGTCACCTGCTCTGCCTAACGCTCTTTACTTCCAGCTGAGATGCTTTCTTACTGTAGATTTCACAAGCTGGTTCTAAGCCCTTTTTGGACATTCTTGGTGGGCTGAGGCTGGGCTGAGGCAGCCCCGGAGACAGCCATGGTGTTTCATTGTGCCTGCATCTGGACACTTTCCTCCTTTCAATGTAGCTCATGAGCCACATGAAGGGATGAAACTCTGAAGCTTGTGCCTCAACCCTGCAGACCTGGTTTGATATTTGAGGACTGAGAGGGAGGGGCTTGGTTAGGATATAGAAGAGGAAGGAGACATGGGGTTGAGAGAGGGAAGGAACTTTAATAGCCATTGAGTGCAATGCAAACCTAGAGAAGAAATCCTGCCATAATACACCTGACCAGTATCTTTTAGCCTTTGCTTAAAGCCGTACAGTGAGAAGGAGCCCACTCCTCCCTCCTGAGAATCCATTCTACAACAGGCTAGCCCTAATGGTTAGAATTTTCTTTTCATTACACAAAGTCTGAATTTGGTCTTCTATCCCTGTGTCTATCATTCTTGGTTCAGACTTCTAGGGCCAAAAAAAATAAGCTCTTCCTATACAGTATAATCTGAGGAATTCTATATCTCTATAAAGATAGATGTGTGTATATGTATGTATATATCTATAATGTATATACGTGTACGTATATATTATTCAAGATGTCATTTATTTGCACGTATGGACATATATGGGTATATTCCTCCAATCCACACTAATGACATTTAGAGGTAGATGTGTGTGTATATCTATGAGTGTGTGTTTAAAACATATGTCTTTTAGATACAAACATAAAAATATACATATAAACACATGCGTGTTAATATCAGGTAATCTAAGATAAGGGGGAAATGATTAGGTGATGGGCAAATTGAAAGAGGAAAGTTAAAGATAACATTGAGCTTGCTACTATGGATTACTGGCCAGGATGTTGGTGTCTCTGACAGAAATAGCAAGTTTGGGGAAGGAGAAGCGTTGGATGGGCTCGTAATTATCCTTCTCTTGGGCAGACTGAGTTTGAGGAAGAGAAAGTCCATCCAGGCCTTCTCCAAACCTACATTTCCTTGTTCCATCCTTGGTAACTAAAGTGTCATTTGTTCCTCTTTCCTGCCAATGACACAGGTACTTGCATCTCTGTATGTGAGGGAAGAATAGGGTACAAAGAGGTCCCATCTTCTTCCAGATAGACCCAAACTTAGGAACAGAGATATGTAAGACCAAAAAAGAATTGAACTTAGTCACAGGGCTTGAGTTCAAATCCTGCCTCCAACACTTAGGAGCCCTATGAGCAAGCTCCTCAGGCCTCCAGCTCCTCATGTGTAAAATGAAGGGACTGAACCAGATGGCTTCTATTATCTTTTCTGGGTGTAAGTGAAAGACCCCACAACCTGACCTTTTAAGTCAATGTTCTTTCCATTTCTAAGATATTATGCCAGGTTAACCAGTGTTATCAGACCAATTTAACCCTACCTCTGACACAAGCATTTATTAAGCACCTACTGTGTACCAGGCACTATGCTCTATAAATAACATCTCCATTGAGCTTCCCAACAACCCTGGGGGTGAGTGCTATTAGGATTCCCATTTTGAAGTTGAGGAAACAGAGGCAGCTAAAAGTTAAGTGACTTGCCCAGAGTCACATACCCAGGAAGTGTCGGCAGCCAGATTTGAACCCACTTCTTCCTAACTTTATCCTCCTGGTCAGAGCTGCACTGTCTGTATAACCCTGTACAAATCACTGAACTTGCCAGGCTCCTCCCTCCCCCCAGGAAATGCTCCTCTGCCCTGGACTAGGCTGCAGCCCGGGATCCTAGACTGGTCCTGGAAGGGACCGCGGGGGTCAGCGAGTTCTCTGGTCTCATTTTAGAAATAAGAGAAGGCTCCTTCTCAGGGAAAGTGACTTGGCCAAAGCCCCAGAGTAAAGTAGGAGCACAGCTGGGAGCAGAGCCAGCCCAGAGCTCTCCCTTTGCCATGAGCACCTCCCACTGAGAAGGGGGCCCTGGTCCCTGCACTGACTGCAGCTCTGACTCCCATTCCAGGCCATATTCTGACCCTCCAGAGCCCCCACCACAGGAGATGAGCCTTGAAAGGCAATAAGCCTTCAGATGGGGCCACGAGGGGGTGTCAGAGGGCTGGTCCAGAATTTAGGAAGACTCAATCCTAAGTTCAAATTCTGCCTCAGACACCCACTAACCATGTCACCCTGGGCAGGCCACTTAACCCTGTTTGCCTCAGTTTTCCTGTCTGTAAAATGCAGTGGAGAAGGAAATGGCAAAAGTCTCCGGCATCTCTGCTAAGAAAGCCCCAAATGGGGTCACAAAGGGCCAGAAAGGGCAAACAACAGCAAAGGACTCAGAAAGATAAGAGAGAGAGCTGTGCTTCTGCTGAGTGAAGCCGTGGAAATGGGAAAGAAATGTCAGCTTTGGGGAGCAGCTAATGGTCAGGTTTGTCTGCAATGGGGAATGTGTAAAGGGGAGGAAAGACCATAAGAAGGTCACAAGGGGAGCAGATTGTGGAGGCTCATCCTGGAGGCAACTGGACTCCTCCAGGGAGGTTTTAGAGCAGCCCCAGGGCTGAGCCTTAGGAAAGCCAGCTCTGTGTGGGGGTGGATCGGAGGGAGAAGAGAGAAGAGAAGCAGGAGATGCATTAGGAGGCTGCAGCACTAGTGCAGGTGAGAGGTGGTGAGAGCCTGGCCAAGGGAGGCCATGTGAGCAGAAGGAAGGGATGATATGGGAGAGGGGCTGAAGAGGGAGGGGAGACAAGAAGTGGTGACCCACTGGGTATGGAGAGCAGGAGGGGAATGTCAAGGGAAGCCAAGGCTCCTGACCTGGGGAGCCCACTGTGGGGCCCAGGAGCCTGGAGAAGGGTCAGGTTTGCAGAGAATGACAATGACTTAAATTTTTTAGTGCTTCTGAGATAATTGTAATTTGTATATGTCTTTCTTCAGGAACTTTCTGCATTTTTTTATTCCCTCAGGTACCTAAAGGCCATCCTTGTTGTGTACTTATTACACCTATTTCCATCCTGTCACAGGTACTGGGAACTCAGATGAGGTGACATCTCTGAAAGGAAGCCAGGGAAGTTATGTTGTGTTCAGCCCAGACCCCCAAAAAAGAAATGACAGCCAGAAAATTAGTTGGATTTTTGAATCAAAACAGCAGATCCTCGTGATCACCAGGAAGAACAGTCCAGATTGGATCACTAACGGAAAACAGTATGAGGGGAGGCTGTTTCTCCTTTCTGATAAATCTCTAAAGTTAAGCAATCTGACAACTAAAGACAACGGATGTTACGAAGTTCAGATCACATCAGTCTCAGGAACAATCAGTACTCAGAAGTTCAACTTAACTGTCCTTGGTAAATGAATCACTTGGCCCTATTTGGACCCCTCTCTGCTGTCACTCACTTGTATAATTTTTAAAACTGTTTCACTGTCCTACTTTCAGACCTTTTCAGAACCTGTCTTGCCTCCCAAATTTGTCTCTTAGAAAGGGGGAAAAAAGGTAGAGCTGCTCTTTCCTTAGGTAACAAGAAAGTTGAAGACAGAATCTGAAACCAGCAGGACTGACACAAGTCACACACTCATTAGACAGCCCCAGTGAATGAAAAGGACTGACTGAGCTTCCTTGTAGAGCCATGTGAAAGTTACTGAGCCAGTCACTCCCTCAGTCCTTCCTCACGCTCTCCCTGGGATTCTCTGGACTGGAGAGCAGTCACTGAAAGTTAAAGGTGACCCTGAAACAATGATGGAGGAACAATGTCCTTTTCTTCTGGGTGTCCTTAATGAAGGGAGAGAGAAGAGAGGTGGGCATGAGGAGGTGTGTGAAGTCCAGGTTAGCCCCCTAAAGGCCTCAGAATCAGCAGGAGTCAGAATAAGCAAAAGTCCTTGGTCTTTAGGGGGAGAAGTGAAGGGGATGGACTAGACTGCCACAAGCTCTCCACAACCTCCATTCTCTTTGTCCATATCCAAAGTGACTCTGGCTCATTTCACTCTGCCTCCTAATCCCTCTTTACAATTCTCTTAACCCCAAGCATTGAACTAGCATTAACTGTGAGAAGAGAAATTCCAAACATGCTAATAGAGTTATTATCCAATAAGTAATTAGCCTTAAGTGCTTGGTTGTCTGATTCAAGTGCACCTTTTCAGAGTT
This sequence comes from Sminthopsis crassicaudata, assembly GCF_048593235.1. Classification (NCBI taxonomy): domain Eukaryota; kingdom Metazoa; phylum Chordata; class Mammalia; order Dasyuromorphia; family Dasyuridae; genus Sminthopsis; species Sminthopsis crassicaudata. The sequence goes on along the minus strand of NC_133620.1, from coordinate 374,094,870 downwards.
TCAGTACAAAGGTGTACTATAGGAAGGTAACTGATGCACACTGGGCTTTCTGGCAGAAATGGGGGAGAATGGAAAGAACTGAGTAGGGACTGGCACTCTGGAGGACAGACACTGCAGACACTGACCTCAGTCATACTTTATTCATAGCTTCTGTGACACCTCTGTATGACTGTCCTCTGTTCAAACCATCCAGGCCCGTTTCTCTCTTTATTACTCTTCTTTCCCTACTTTTGTGATCCTCCTTTACACCAAATACCAAAAAATTTTACAATGATTGAAATCTCTGCCAGTCCCCCTTTTTCTATCTCCTTCCTTTCCTTTCCATCTCCAATCTTTGCTTTCTTCACAAATTCCTTTTTTGCAGCTCTCCATCCCACTTTTTGATGGCAGTTTGATCTCTAATGATCCCTCTTTATTGTTTTAGAGATTGAGAATACAGAGCCTAACATCAGAAACCTAGGGATTCGGAATGCCGTTCTCAGCCCAGGCCTTTATGCATTTGTGGTCATCATGACAGCATATGTCTTCCGTTAAAAACTACAAGGTAATTGCATTTAGAAAATAAAAGTAACCTGAAGATGAGAGGTTATGACTGTGCTGGGACAATGAGGCTAAGACAGAATTGCACTGGTTTTACTTTTTTGGAAAAGGGAGCAGGGAGATGGGTCCTGAGGCTGCATGTTCTCATCAGTGGCTGAGCCTCTTGTAAGGGAAGTGAGTAGCCTGCTCTTTGACCCCACTCTTCTCATCTCCAGGTACTCACAGAACAAGCATACCACATACAGAGAAGAATGGACCAGCAAAGGAAAATGAACATTTCCAGAACACTTCTCTTCAGACCAATAAACAGAGACTGAGGACACACATACATATATACACACATAGATATATACACATACACACGCATAAATATATACAAACACACACACATATACAGATTGCCCAAGTATGTGTGTGTATAATGCATGTATGTGTTTATATATCAGTTTCATAAATTTCTTACTTAAAAAACTGAGGGAGCCCTCCCCCTTGGAAGTCCTTGACCATTTTCTGGAAGTGTATCCTCTAAAAGGACAATAATTTGAGCAAGCAGAAATTGAGCAGCAGGCCCCAAGGAATTTTCATCCTAGCAGAGGCTTCGGACAAAGATTTTGTCCCTGGTGACCAGAAATTAAAGAAGAGAACCGAATTAATTCTAAAATAACTATGTAGGAAGGAGAACTCTGTTTCAAAGTGATTGATACCTAGATCAAGAAATGGCCTTCTAGATAGGAAATGCCCATTCTAACCAACGCTTAAAAAAATAAATATATTCCATTTTGTTGGGGAAAATCCCTTAGGTTTTTTTTCTTCCAGGATCATGATTGAATGTCAGAGGGCTCCCTTGTCTTTTAAAAGAGCTGTGCTGTGCAAAGGTTTCTGGGTTTTAGCTAAAAGAACAATAGTGTCTGAATCCAATCTTCCTCCATTAAGAAAGAGGGAACAGCTCAGTTGAATATTCCAGCTTCAGCTTGTAGCTAAAAGCAGATGGAACCTCAGTTCCCAAAGTACAAATTCTGGTAAAAAACACAGCACTAAAAGGCTACCTGAGCAGCACACTTGAAGTTGTCATCCTTCAGTCTCAAAGAAGAGCAAAATGAGATCACTATGTTCAAGTCAGTCTTTTAAAGCAAAATGTGTAGTTTTCCATGATTTTTGATTGTTGGCGTGACAGAATACAAATAAATGGCATTTACCTAAACTTTTTTATCCAGTAGAGTATTGCCAGTCACAATCATACAAGAGGACGTAGTAGAAATGTGGAACGGGCTTGGCACACAACCGGAAAACAACAGAGATCAGCACAGACAGGAGCTAGGTGATAAAGAAAGGAACAGCACAGATAGAAGCAGCCTGACAACATCAATCAAAAATGTGGGATCATGTAAAACACATTTTCATATTGGTTGTTTGGTGGAAGAAATCTTGAATGAAATTTAGGACCAAACAAGAAATAGACAATGTTGAGAAATAAAAAATGGATAGTTTTAATAAATTAAAAAGAGGAAGAATAGACACAAAGGCTTTATATGGGGGAGAAGAGCTCATAGTTCTGAAAACCTATTAACATCAGGAATGGTTTAAATAGCCAACACTACATATATACCATGAGGAGTATAGCACCCTCCAAAATGTATTAAAAAATAGAGAGGGAGGGATGAGTGGAAGAGGAAGCAAAGGGTGAAGAAAAAAAAAAAAAAAAAAAAAAAAACCAAGGGAGGGATCCATGAGTGGGGCGTGGTTAAGTAATAGCAAAGCAAATTAAAGAGCAGAATTAAAGCAAAGAGTTCACAGGAATAGGAAAGGTGTGTGGTATATATATATATATATATATATATATATATATATATATATATGTGAGAAGGGGAGCATTTCTGTGTATGTATATTCTTTATATTTATATAATTGGGGGAAGTGAGGGAATGATTGGTTGATTGAGACATGATTAAATGTGTAAAGTAACACTTTTTATCACTTTTAAATGGTTGGGGTTATTTGATATATTCAGAACTATAGGAAAAATGTGTTATTGCTACTCTTACTATTTGATTTTATCAAGTTCCTTTTCTTTAATTTGGTTTTATATCAGCAACAAGATTATGTGCTAATCAGTGTTACTACGGGGCTTATAACCCAAAAAAATTTTAAAGAGGGGAAAGGGACCTGTATGTGCAAGAATGCTTGTGGCAGCCCTCTTTGTAGTGGCCAGAAACTGGAAACTGAGGGATGCCCATCAATTGGAGAATGGCTGAATAAATTGTGGTGCATGAATATTATGGAATATTATTGTTCTGTAAGAAATGACCAGCAGGATGATTTCAGAGAGGCTTGGAGAGACTTACATGAAGTGATGCTAAATGAAATGAGCAGCACCGGGAGATCAGTATACAAGGAAACAACAAGACTATATGATGATCAATTCTGATGGATGAGGCCCTCTCCAACAATGAGATGAGCCAAATCAGTTCCAATAGAGCAGTAATGAACTGAACCAGCTACACCCAGAGAAAGAACTCTGGGAGATGACTGTGAAGCACTACATAGAATTCCCAATCCCTCTGTTTTTGTCCACCTGAATTTTTTATTTCCTTCACAGGTTAATTATACACTATTGCAAAGTCCGATTCTTTTTGTACAGCAAAATGACTTTTGGACCTGTATACATATATTGTATTTAACTTATACTTTAACATATTTAACACGTATTGGTCAACCTGCCATCTGGAGGAAGGGGTGGGAGGAAGGAGGGGAAAAATTGGAACAAAAGGTTTTGCAATTTTCAATGCTGAAAAATTACCCATGCATATATCTTGTAAAAAAAAAAAAGACACAAGCTTTTTATTTTTCAAAATGCATGCAAAGATAAGTTTTCAAAATTTACTCTTTCAAAACCATGTGTTCCAAATTTTTCTCCCTCCCTCCCCACCTCCATCTTCTTTTAGACAGCAAGTAGACCAACATAGATTAAACAAATGCAGTTCTTCTAAACATATTTCCACATTGATCATGCTTCACAAAAAATCAAATCAAAGGGAAAAACTGAGAAAAGAAAAAACAAGCAAGCAAACAGCTAAAAAGGTGAAAATACTATGTTGTGATCCATATTCAGCCTCTCTCTGGATGGTGATGGCTCTCTCTAACATGTCTATTGGAATTGCCCTAAATCACCTCATTGTTGAAAAGAGCCAAATCTATCATAGTTGATCAGCACATAATCTTTTTGATTATTGTGTCTTTTTTTTACAAGATATATGCATGGGTAATTTTTCAGCATTACAAAAATCCATTTAAGAATAATATAACAAAATTGTTATTCAATCTAAAAAAAATAATAATTGAAAACATCAAGGTCATCCACTGGATCCCCAAGCCCCATTTGTCTTAACTCTATCTTGTCCCTGGACTGTGATGATTTTGAAATTTGGTCTTCTACCCACTGTATCCATCATTCTTGATAAAAGAGTAAGTTGAACATATGGTCTGAGAATCATTGTAATAAATCTCTTAGAAAGATTTATAATCATGGTTCTTAAACCATGAGAAAAGTCAAGGACTTAAGATAAATGATAGGCACCATAGTTTTCCTAGGTAGAATTGGTAAAGTACTCTGTAAAGAGTCTGAACAAAAGCAACTTCAATGTCAGTGCTACTGGTTGCTCCATAACCCAAAAAGTACTATTCCTTTTGGGTATAGAAAAAAAACATGAGAAAAAATTTCCAAAATAATACTCCTAGGGACAATTGCAATGCTTTGTTCTACCTATTCTCCTGTGAGGGAATAAACCGGTCTATACCAGTCCCTCATCCCAGCTCTGGAGATGACTCAGCATGGCTGGGTGAAAGATTCCAAAACTTTGGGACTGCAAGTACATGTACCTAAATCTGGAATGTAACTGAGAATGGCTCTGGCAAATTTTCAGGCATGAGCAAACCCTGGGTGGTATTGTGAAGGTAGCACTCTCCACCTTGCTTTGGCTGGGAACTGAGTGGGCACCTACCTGTACACTGATCTAATTTGACTATTGGTTCTACCCTGGAGAAAGTAAGACCAAATCAGGAATAATTAAGTCAAGGGTAGGACCTGGTGAATTCAAGGCTAGAAATCAAGTTAGTTCTAGATCTAGATCATTCCTATTCTGGTGAGTAACTATTGAATAAATTACACTGGGAAGGCAATGAAGAATATTGCCAGCCAATTGGATGCTACAAACATGAGGATGGCATGTGAAAACAGGATGGCCTTGAACATGCTATTGGCTGAAAAAGGAGCAACTTGTAAGATGATAAGAAGGAATTCTGTACTTTTAAGTCAATAAATAGTTCCCTGGCAGCACTATTACATAGTCTTTGCAGGGACCCACCTCCCTCTCTGAGGAGCTGAGAATTCAAGAATAGACAGCCCTGTTACTGACTGAGTAGAATCCTACTTTGATGGATAGAGAGCAATGACAATATCAATCCTTACCTCCCTTATTGGAAATCCTCCCTGTGGTGTGATGCTGTAAAATCCCTTGTATCACAAAGGATTAGTTCAAAGGCTCCAAGGGTGAGATTAGTTACTATCTTTGAACATGGGATGTATGATCAAGATGGAGGGAACATATTAAAGAGTATGTGTAGTGGAAGTGGGATGATACATGAGACTTCTGAAAGGTCTCCTCCAATGGAAACTCTGAGAAAGAGGAAGAGATGGGATTAGGGCAGGATTACAAGTTAGAGTTGTAGGCTCTGAAACCTATGAGCTTTGTGGGTAAACTAAAGAGTTTTCACACCCACTCCTGGTGGAGTGTTTTTAAAAATTTAAACTGCTTCACTTACCCCAAGTCTGTTCATTCACTGTCCCCTTTTTGGAGTTCAGAGTAATATTTCTCACAGTTAATCTTCAGGACGAACTTTAATATTGACTTATCCTTTAGAGTTTGGAGTTCTCTCACTAAAAAGTTAATCTGAAACAGACTCCACTTCACCTTCCTACTCAACAAACTTTCACTTGATCCTTCCATTGCAACTAAACATAGTCCTATAGCTCTCCAGTCCTTTGTGGCTAAATTACTTGAAAAGACCATTTATACTAGGTACAGTTATTTCCTCTTCTTTCACTCTCTTCTTAACCTTTAACACTCAGGCTTCCCATCTCATTCTAGGGAAACTGCTCTTTCCAATATTATAAATTATCTCTTAATTGCCAGATCCAATGGTTTTTTCCTTATTTCCTCCATACTTCTGCAGCCTTTGACACCACATTTCATCCTTTTCTTGATACTTTCTTTGTGTTTTCAGGTTACAACTCTCTCCTGTTCTTCTCCTATGTGACTTCTCCTTTCCCAATCTCCTTTTCTGGATCCTTATCCAGATCATACCTTCTAATTGTGGATATCACTCAGAATTCTCTCCTGGATTCTCTCCTCTTTTTCTACACTATTTCACTTGATGATATCATCAGTATTCATGGATTTAATTACTGTCTCTATGATGATAATTCTCAAATCTACTCATCCTTGCCCCCAAACTCTCCTGATCCTCTATTTTCACCTCCAACTGCCTTTCAGATATCACAAACTAGATGTCCAGTGGACAACTTAAGTGCAATGTGTCTAAAACTGAATTTGTTATCTTTTGTCCCTAAAACTCTCTCTTCTAACTTCCTAATTACTTAGAGAGCAACATATCTTCTCAAACACTCAGATTCACAATGTAGGAGTTATACAGAATTCCTCACCATTCCTCATGTCCCATATCCAATCTGTTGCCAAAGCCTGTTGATTCCACCTCTTTTATCTGTCTCTAACATGCCCTGTTTTTTCATTTGGCACTATCACCACTCTAGTACAGGTCTTCATCACCTCATAATTGGACTATTGTAATAGCCTGTTGGTGGGTCTGCATGGCTCACATCTCTCCTATAATCCATCCCCCATACAGCTATTAAAGTGATTTTCCTAAAACATAGGTCTATGTCAGCCTCCTACTCATAAACTTCAGTGTCTCCCTTTTACCTTTAGGAGCAAATATAAAATGCTCTGTGTGGCATTCAAAGATCTTCATAACTTGGTCTCCTTAGATTTTTCCAGGCTTCTTATACCTTATTTCCTACTGGATATTCTTCACTGGTCCCCTGGCTGCTCTACAAACAAGATACTTCATATCTTGGCTATGGGCATTTTCTGTGACTGTCTCTTGTGCGTAGGATGCTCTCTCTCATGCTTTCTGTCTATTGGCCTCCCTGGCTCCTTTTAAGCCCCAACTAACAACACATCTTTTAGAAAGCCTTTCCCAACCTCCCCTAATTCTAGTTCTTTCGCTCTCTTTTACTTCCTATTTATCCTGTATATACCTTGTTTGTACATATTTGTCTTGTGGTTGTCTCCTCCTTTGGGTTATAAATTCCCTGAAAGAAGGAACTGCCTTTTGCTTCTTTTTGTAGCCTAGGCCTTCGCTCAACTTCTATGCCTGGTTCAAAGCAAACCAGGGCAACTGGAGAGAATACTGAGGGCTGCAAGCAAGGGTGTGCTAATACCATTGAACTGAGATAGAGGATAGTAAAATTTTGGTCATTAACACCCTGGATATCTGTAAACTCATACTGCAAAAATTAAATCTTAACCTTTTGAGTATAGAAGGGGAAGGAGCATCTTAATTTTGGTTATTTCCAAGGACCATATTTCCAACTCCACTCCCACACCCCGATTCAAGGAGGCCAGTTTGAACATTGATTCAGAGTAGTTTTTTCCATGTCTGGGGTGAAACCCTTGTGCCCCCCCCCAAAAAAAAAAACATAGTTTCCTTTATAAAGATGTTTCCTTTAAATTCTGGGTCTATGTTTATGTCTATGCATTTTTTTTTCTCTTTTGCATTTCTGAACATTTCGAAGATATTGAGGTTTAGTGGTTGGATTTCTTTCTTAAGAAACAAGCCATAGTAAACCAAAAATTAATGTGATTCTCATTGGCCACCAACAGGTCCTCTGCCAAGCCCCATTTGGTCACTTTTTGGGTCCTGATTGACTCCGATTGAATGTAAATGGCAATCTTTTCTATTTTGGCCAGAATTCCTAAGGTCTTTCACTCTCTGGGTTATTTATTTATTTGGAGATATAGATGTAGATATAAAAATATAGAGAGATATAGATGTGTATAGATATAGATATTTATCTATAGATAGATAGATATGAATGGGTATGACCTCAGTCAAACTGAGACTTGTTGAAGACCTTGGCTTAAAAAGGCCAGTGTCTCTCATTTCACCCAGGCTATCTCCAGTCATCCTGATCTGCATCTTGGCACTGGACCCAGATGGCTATGGAGGGGAAAGTTAAAGTAGGTGACCTTGCACAGCTCTCCCTCAATTAAATCCAATTCACTTGCATGTCGTGGCATACCCTCTCTGATGCTTCGAGAAGGACAAATAACAAACAATAACTAGCGGATTAACGGACTCAGTCGGGACACTGTATTCTAGGAAAACACCTGCTTCCACAGCAGCCGGGAGCTGTATCCAGCACTTGGGGAGGAGGTGGAGGGAAGAGGAAGAGTTTGGGCTTCTGGCCCAGCACCGACTGCAAACTCGGGGAGTTGTCTCGCTCCTAAGGGCAAGACAGATTCGTGGAGGGTGCCGGGGCAGATGGATGACGGATGGTGAGTGAGCTCACCTGGAGGCGAGCGAAGTGGAGAAGGGCCCTTAGGTGCTGGGGAACTGGGCAGAATGGGGAGACGCTGGGCAGGGCTGGGTGTGACACCGAGATTTGGCACGCAGGGACGGCTAGGATGTTCCAGTCCGTCCCCAGGCTCCCTTACACGCCGCGCCCAGCCGGTGAACCTGACGTCCGGGAAAGAAGTGCGTGCTTCCGACAAGGGGAATAGCAGGAGATTGGGCAGGGGGAAGGTTTGGGAGATCAGGCCCGCGCCAGCTACCAATTGCTAGAAGTCGTGAAGTCCTTACACAGGATTATTGACGTCGAGGAGAAGAGAGGCCCGGTCCAGTATTTGACAGGCTTGGGAAGGGTAAATAAAGTGCATCCGACTTGCCACAAGGCTAGAGTGTTGAGTCCCCGGGGCAGTGAACTGTGGAGACTACCATAAACTTGGAGTTCTACGCCCAATCTCGTGTGATTTCCGAAATTAAGCAGGATCTAATCCGGTTAGTACTTGGATGGGAGACCGCCCAGACACACCGGCTGTCTTGGTAGGCTTTTTCCACTCTCAGCTGCCCAACTACACGAAGCTGCCTGGGCTCCCAAAACTGTGAGACCCGGGGAAAGTGAAGGGAGAAGCCTCGCTCCTGGGCCCCCTACCCTTTCCCTCCAAGTGACGAGCCTCGGTGCTCTGTCCACCCCCAGAGAACGGCGCCCGCGCACTCCCACCCAGAAACTAGTCCAAAAGTAGTGTAGCTTTACTCTTTAAATGGAGGCACTGGAGCCCATGGCGCTCCCCGCTAGTCCAAAAAAGAACAGTGGAAAATCCTGCCGGAGTCCTTGACTCCGTTTTCTTAGCAGCTTTGCTTGTTCTTGGAGAAGTTTCGCAGCGATTCCCTTTCCCAGCCCTCCGAGGGGGAAATGAGCTAGAGCGCTTAGCTATGCGCTGAGCCCACCCGTGGGAGACTAGTCACTTTCTGGTCTTAGAGCCAGAAAAGTTTCCTCTCCAGTGAAATCAACGGCGTCCGCTGACCGTATCCGATATTTCGCAACTCTTTGTGACCCACTTAACCTGGCACATTCGAAATTTCTGGATTTCTAGGTCGAAAAAACCTTCTGATCTTATGATCCAACTTTCCCAATTCTTCCCTACAGAATTAAAGAAACTGCTTTGTCTGTTGGAGATAGAGCGATAAATATGAAAAGTAGAGTCTCTGCTACTTAAAATTTGTGTTGCTTTAGGCCAAAGCTTCTTAAACTGTGGGTGAGTGAATGTGGAGTTGTGAAATTATGATTTCTTATCAGTAAGTGTTTGATCTGTATCCCTGTTTTATATGTTTTTTTATACCCTGGACTGCAAAAAATTTCTCCTGGGAAAAGGGGTCAAGAGTGAAAAAAGCTTAAGAAGCCCTGCTTTGGGCAAGTCACTTTGCTACTCCAAGCCTCAGGCTTCTAAGGATCCCAATCAGCTCCAAATCTGTGGCCACATAATGAAGTATCATTTAGTCTGAAGACTACAAAACTCAAGAAGGACATAATAGCTACTGTAGTGGGCTGTGGCTGGAAATAATTTCAAAGGAAGAATCAGAAGCTGCGTCAGCTTTGCTGTATGTAGGACTGATCTCTGCATTCCAGGTGGAAGAAGAGCTGCCTGGGCATGTCTGTATTGCCCAGAAAATCAATATGAAAATTATGCTCCATGAAAAAAAGTTTTGTAAATATATATATATATATATATATATATATATATATATATATATATATATATATATATATATATATATACACACATGTATACATACATAGATATATAATTTTTATAAATACATATTTATTTAGATATGAGAGAACCAAAGATGGCCAAAGCTACTACATAGCTCTGAAAATGTCTCTTTAACAAGCCATTTTAGATTTGCAACTTACGACATTCTCAAAATGATAGGCAAAATTCCACCAGATACTTAACATGATTAGGATGAAGAGCAAGTAACATTTTATTCCATGAAACTGAACAATAATGTTTTAATTTTTGACAGACTCCTAGAGAATCATTTTCCTAAAACTATTCAATCTTTCTCTGACTACCTCTCTTTTTAAGTTGTATTGATATGTTTTGTTTTTATATTACAAACATTAACACATTCCCTTTTCATGAGAGATTTCTTAAAATAAATTTTAGAAGTTAAATAAAAGTAATACCACATTAATCTCATCTTAAAGTGTTGGAACATTTTACATCATTTATAGGTGACCCATAACATATGCATGCACACATACATCTTTCTATTTTTTTAATTAATAGAAATCAATTTTCCCTTGCATTCCATTGGTAAAGGAGAATGAAAATTAATTTCTTAGAACAAATATGTACAATTAAGCAACACATTCTTTTCATTGCTCTAAACAAAAATATTTTACCTCATTCTGCATCCTACACCTCACAAATTTTAGCTCATTTGTCCCCTTAAATCTCACATTTCTGTAATGAGTAGCATTTTTCATCATCAGCCCTGGAACCATTTTTGGTCATTGTATTGATGAGAATTCATAGAGCTTTCAAAATCATTTCTTCTATGGCCTTGTTAGTCTATAAACTTCTGGTTCTACCCCTTTTATTCATCACCATATTTTAAAATGACTAAAAATTGCTCATTTTAATAAAATCATATAAATTATTCTTCTGAGTCTACTGATTTTATTCTTTATCAGTTGATGAAGTTGATCTTTCTGTGTCTTTGAAGTCATCTGTTTCTACATTTTAGAGAGCCCAATAATATGGAGTGTACTATTTCTCTCCCTCAATAACCCTATGTACCCAGTTAGTTGTCAAATCTTGTCATTTCTTTCCCCACATTTCCTGCTAATAGCATTCCTTTGTTTCTATTCACTCTGGGACCACTGTAGTTCAGTGTTTTACCTTTTCTTATCTGAACTCTAGGACTTCAGTTTTATCCCTGCCTCAAGTCTCTCCCCATTCCAAACCATCCTCACCCAGCTGCCAGAATGATCTCTTTGCCCTTTAGGGCAACTCACATCATGTTGTGGGGAATGCAGAGATAAGATGAAGAACTTACAGGAATGTTTAAATTCTTTTTCTGTATTTTATTATTCATTATTTCTATGTCTCTGTGACCTGCATAAGTATATTGTGTTATCCAATATTTACTTAAAATCTACTTAAAACTTTAAAACTTTAAATATATTTACTTGACCTGAAATGATGACCATTTATCACTATTCAATGTTATCAATATTTAGACTATTAGTTGAATGCTGTTAGCTTAGTAATCTAAATTTCTCAATGCTCCCCAACTAATGAATAGAAAGCTTCCATTCCAATCTCAGTGATGTCCCCCAATATTATACTGTTAAAATTTAAATGGCACTTTTTTTTATCATTATCACTTTTTATTGACAGAACAGATATGGATATGGGTAATTTTTCAACATTGACCCTTGCAAACACTTCTGTCCCAAATTTTCCCTTCCTTCCCTCTACCTCCTCCCCTAGATGTCAGGCAGCCTCATACATGTTAAACATGTTAAAGCATATCTTAAATACAATATATATGTATATATATATTTATACAGTTCTCTTGTTGCAGAAGAAAAATAGTATTTAGAAAGGTAAAAATAATCTGGGAAGAAAAACAAAAATTCAAGCAAACAACAAGAGAAAGAGTGTAAATGCTAAATTGTGGACCCTCTCATTGCCAAATTTCATCAAAATTGATCCTCATAAAGTATTGTTGTTGAAATGCATAATGATCTCCTGGTTCTGCTCATTTCACTCAGCATCAGTTCATGTAAGTCTCTCCAAGCTTCTCTATATTCATCCTACTGGTAATTTCTTATAGAACAATAATAATCTGTAACATTCATAGACCATAACATATTCAGCCATTCTCCAATTGATGTGCATTCATTCAATTTCCAGTTTCTGGCCACTATAAAAAGGGCTGCCACAAACATTTTTGCACATACAGGTCCCTTTCCCTTCCTTAATATTCTTTGGAATATAAGCCCAATAGTAACACTGCTGGATCAAAGGGTATGCACAGTTTGATAACTTTTTGAGTATACTTCCAAATTGTCCTCCAAACTGGTTGGATCCATTCATAACTCCACCAACAATTTATCAGTGTCCCAGAAAAAAAGACACATTTTCAAAAAAAAAGAAAAAGATGAGACAAGCCCGTATTTCATTAGTAGGCTCATGTGCCATGAAGGTAAAAAAAAAAAAAAGGCCCCTGCAAACCAAAAATTTTATAGCAGCACTTTTCAAAACATATCCCCCTCAAAAAAAAAAGAGTTAGGGGGAGTAAAGAAGATAACCATAGATTAAAGAATTACTAAATAAATTATGCTGATGGTGGTGATGGCAGTTATTGTTGCTATTGTTGCTGTTGCTGTTGCTAAGGGGCAATTACATCTCACCTTAGATAGAATGCCAGGCCTGAAATCAAGAAGATTCCTCTTCCTGAGTTAAAAATCTGGCTTCAGACACTTACTGGCTGCATGAGCCTGGACAAGCCACTTAACCATGTTTGTCTCAGTTCTTCATCTATAAAATGAAAAGGAAATGACAAACCACTGCAGTATCAAAGAATCAGACATGGCTCTGGAGCAACATTATCCTGAATTGCCAGATGCTTTTCTCAGCATCTGGGAAAGCTGTAAAAATGACCTGGAAGAGTTGAAACCTCCTGAATGGGCTAAAGTAATCAGAAATGTCAGAGATATCTCCAAACTCCAGTTTGGTTTGTCCTTAACCATGGGTCAGTCTAACTCCTCAATCACGTGCTTGGCTAGCAATTCTGTGGATCAGAGAAAAATCACCTTATACCTAAAGTATATCTGTGCTCAGAGGGACATCAACAAAATATTAAGCCTACATGTGCATTATAAACTACATTGTGGTACAGTCATTTCTCTGTCTTATATCCTGTGGAAGCTTTCTGAAGTCAGGGATCTTATCTTATTCATCCTTATATCACACAGAGCACCTAGCATAGGAATTACACATGGCTGATTTTCAGTTAATCTTTTTGGATAAATTCTTTTATTTCCTCTAGGAATAATTAAGATAAATTCGGAATGAAAAATGTCAGATACTAGCTCAGCTACTTGCTACTTATGTTACTTTGGGCAAGTCTCAATATTTCTAGTTCTGTTTTCTAAAATGAGGGGAATAGACTAAGTGACCCACAAGCAAGTTCTACATCTATGACCAAAAAAGGATTTTTCATTGTTCATTCTCAGATAGTGCCCTTTTTTCCCTTCATACAATCATCACCTTGTGACAGGTCTTCATTACACTATGCCTAAACCATTGCCTTCTGGTTGGTCTCTCTGCCCAAAGTCTTTCTCATTGCTGCAGACCAGCCTCCACATAGTTGCCAAAGTGATTTTCCTAAAGTGCAAGTCCACCTATGTCATCCTCCCCACTCAGTAAACTTCAGAGGTTTTGTATTATCACCAACTGTTTCATATCAGTTTCTCTATCTGGCATTTTAAAATTTTCATAACCTCACCCCTTTTCTACTCTTCTTATGCTTTATTACCCTCCAATGTCATTAACTTTGTTGTTCTTTGCACATAATGCCCCCCCACTTTATCCTATTTCAGGTGGGTCTCTCATGCTTTGAATGCTCTCCCTCTTCACCTTGACCTCATTACTTTTCTGACCTTCAGGTTTCAGATCAAATGTCACCTTCTATACATACACACACACACACATACACACTCCTTCCTTCTGGAGATTTCCCTCTGATATTACTTTCATTTCTACAGTATATCTTATATGTTCATATCTTTACTCAGACTCTTTTGTGATATCAGCATGTATATATCCTATTATAGGTGTTTCTAAGACTCTATCCAGGGTCCTTTTCTCTGTTCTCTTTATATTCTCTTACTAACTGATCTCGTTAATTCCAAGGGATTTAATTATCTCTATGAAAATGCCTCATCAACGTAGATATATCTAATCTTCCTCCTTACCTTGCTTTATCTCTTGACTTTCCTTATCACATCACTAGCTACTTACTGGGCATTTCAAACTGATTATATCCTAAAGATCTCATACTCAGAAGTCCAAAATAAAATGCATTACTTTCCCCCCAGTTCCTCTCTTTTTCTTTTTTCTATTACTATCAAGGATACCCTCTTCATCACCTAAGTGGCAATCTTGATGTCTTTCTCTACTTATTACCCATTAAAAATATTCAGTCATCTGTGAAATTTTGTCACATCTCTACCACATCTATTTCTCCAATCACACCACTATTATTCTAGTTCAAGCTCTGGACTTGTTCAGTAGCTTCCAAACTGCTCTCTCTATGTTAAGCTTCTCATCACTCCAATCTATGTTGGGTGACAGAGAGAGAAGGAGGGCGAAAGGGAGGAGGAAGAGCTCCGGCATTGCGGGGCTGGCTCTAGCTGCCGAGTCTTCAGGTAACTAATTGTCAGGCGGGTAAGGGGTAAAACAGATTTGTAGAGATGAGTCTGATGTAGTTTGGAAAGCTGATCAGTCTCACTGTAAGATATGCTCTACTACTTTCTAATAGGAGCCGAGACTTGGATACAGTCGGGGAGAGACGGAAGGGGAAATAGGGCGATGGAGAAAGGGGGCGGGCAGAAGAGGGGAGAGTCAAGTACAGCCTGATGGGCCAAAGTGACGGTAGCTGGGTGAGTGCTTAGTGGGTTCATGAGAACTGAATGGATGCTGAGGGGAAGGCCGAAGTGAAGGAGTTGTCACGAAGACCAGGAGAATTTCTGATTGCCTGCAGCCACACAAACTCACCGGATTTGGGACGCTAAGGAGGGTCCAGCCAGGTTAGTACTTGGATGGAAAACTGCCTGGCGTTACCAGGTGCTATAGGCTTTTCCCCTTTTGCTCCAGTTATACCTGCCCACCACCACAGAGAGGGTGGGGTCTGGAGCAGAAAGCCGCCCGGAGAAGTGAAGGGGGACCTCCCGCTCCCAAGTCCCCAGCTTTTCCACTGGAAGAGACTGGGGCTCCTAGAGGATCCGAGAGTCCTAGAGCAGTATTAAGGACGTTCCTAGAAAGAAGTTTTGGGAAGTACTCGTATAACATTGCTCTGCCCACCCTCAGAAAGATGCATGCAAAGTCCAAAAGACGTTTACTTCGAGGGATGGGGAGGGGGAGAGTACTAAACCCCTTCTCTAAATAGTCGCGGGACACTCCCCTCCAATCCAGAAAAGGACAGCCGAACAATGCCTTCCGTCCTTGAAAACACTCTCCTAGTAGCTTTGCTTGTTCTTGGAGATTTCTTTCCATTGATTCCTTTTCTCTGCTCTCAGAGCAATCTCTTCTCAGAAGGGAAATAAGCTAGTCAGCAAAGAGAGATTACAATCATTTTCTGGCATCATAATTGGATTATATATTATTTATATTTATATTATTATTATATATTATATATATTTATATTATTGGATTATATATTATATGTCATATAATATATATATTATCAATTCTAGCATCATAACCAGAAACAGTGTTTTTCCCCTCTGGGTATCCAGTGACAGGGAGTTTATATCTGTTCAAGACCTACTTGTGCTCCAGTAGTTAGCATTTCTCAGTAATCCCCATGACCCAGCACTTCCTTCAAATGAGGGTTGAAATTTCTGGTTTTCTAGGTCAAAAAGACTTTCTGATTATATGGTCCAACTTTTCTCACCCTTTCCTAGAATTAGGAAAACAGCATCATATGTTGGAGAAAGAGTATTAAATTTGAAAAACAGTAACTTAAAATTTATGGTTTTGGACAACAAAGAGCTTCTTAAACTGTGGGTCACTTTGTAAACTAGGTGACTGAATTTGAGGATTGCAAAATTATGATTTATTATCAGTAAATGTCTTATTTGTATACCTAACTATTAAAATTTCTGGGGTGAAAAAGGACTAAGAGTAGAAAATGTTTAAGAAGCTCTGGTTTGGCCATTCCTTACCTCAATTTTCTCATTATATAACGATGGTTTTTGACTCCATGACTTCTAAGGTTCCATTTCATTTCTAAATATATGACCTCATAATTAAGTAACATTTAGCCTGAAGATTACAAAATTCAAATGACTGCTCTGGTCCCTGACTGAGAATAGTTTAAAAGGAAGAAACAAAAAAAAAAAAAAAAGAAAAGAAGGGTTTACAACTTTACTATAAGTAGAACTTGGAAGCTGACTGAACAATGCAGCTTATCATGGAAGAAGAGCTGGCTAGGCAGGTCTGCATTGCCCAGAAAGCCTATATGAAAGATTTTGCTCTGTCGAGTTCTGTTATATGGAAGAAAATGCTTGTTGATAGGAAAAAGAACCAAAGATGGGCAAAGTTACTCCACAGCTCTGAAAACCTTTAACAAGACATTTTTGAGTTGCAATTTATGACATTCTCAAAATACCAGGCAAAATTCTAAAAGATATTTATAATGATCAAGGTCAAAAAAAAATAACATGAAACTGAACAATAAGCATTTAATTTTTGACACTCTTGGAAAATTATTTCCCTAAAACCATTCAATCTCACTTTGACCACTTTTCTTTTTAGATTTTATTGCTATCATTTATTTTTACATTACAAACACTTATACATTACTTCCTTTTCATGAGAGATTTCTTGAAACAAATTTAAAAAGTTAAATGAAACTTATACCACATTGACCTCATCTGAAAGTGCAAGAACATTTTATATCTTTTACAAGTGATCCACAGCATGTGCATGCACACACACTTCTCTTTTTTTTTAATTAATAGAAATCAATTTTCCCTGTTACCTCATTGAGAGAAAAGAAGAGAAAAACAAATTTCTTAGAACAAATACTATAAACACATTCCTTCCACTGTTTTATATAAATACATATACACACATACTCATATACATACATACTTCATTTTGTAAACTAAACATTTCTGTAAAGGATAGACTGTTTCATCATCAAGCCTAGAGTCGTGGATGGACATTATTTTGATTAGAGTTCATAAAACTTCCAAAATTATATGTTGTGTGGTCTTGTTATTCTATAAATTCTTCTATTTCTGCCTCTTTCATTCACTATCATTTTGTGAATCCCCCAAAATTGTTGATTTTAATAACATTGATATAATCACATAAATTGTTCTTCTGGTTCTGCTTACTTTGCTCTGCATCAGTTCATATACTTTTTTCTGTATCTTTGAAGTCATCTATTTCTTCATTTAATTGAGTCCAAGGATATGGAGTGTTCTACTGTTATTCCTCAATAACCTTATATAACCAATCAGTTGTCAAATCTTGACAACTCTCTCTATATCTCCTGCTAATAATATTCCTTTGTCTTTTTTCACCCTGGTACCAGGTTCAGAATCTCACTTCTTCTTACCTGAACTCTAATGTCTTCCTGTTTTTTCCCTGCCTCAAGTCTCTCCCTATCCCAAACCATTCTCATCCAACTGTCAGAGGACAAATCTGAATGTCACCCAACACTCCCCTCACTTCTGGTCCCACTTAGTGAACTTCAGCATCTCCCTTTCATCTGTCCTTTTCGTTGGAGGAGAGAGGGGACATATAAAGTTTATCCTAACTTGGCTTTTTCCTTTTTTTTTATTCTTTTTACACATTACCTACACACACTTAGCAACCCAGTATAAAGACTTGCTCTCTTTGAACCTGAAAGTTCAGCTCCTGTTTCCATTTCTTTTCACTGATATCCCCCATGCCAGGAATATCTTTCCTCCTTACCCCTGCCTCCTGACTCCTTTGACTGCTTTCCATAGAAACCCTTCCCCATCCTCTTCTCCCCTCAGCTGTTAACACCTTACTTTCTCATATTGCCTTTCATCTACACTGAATGTACTTTGTATGTACTTGAGTATAGATGTTGTTTCCCCCCAAAAGAATATAAAGTCTTTGTGGGCTAGGACAAAAAAAAAAAGAGTTCCAACTCTCAAGAATTCTATGCTTTAAAGGAGGAGATAATATTTGTAGGGTAGTGGGTGACCATGGAAGACAGATTTTGTCTGGAAAATCACAGAGATGTGAGGGGAACCCTAGCACAGTAGACTTCCATGTCCTCTCCAATAGCAAGAGTATTATTAGATTTTTTTTACTGTCTCCTGGATAAAAAGGATGGAAAGGAAGGAGAGCAGCAACTATTAAGTATAGGTCAGCTTCTATATAAGTCTAGTAGATAGGTGCTAATTATTATCTTCATTTTATGTCTAGGAAACTGAGGCCAACATAGATTAAGTGACTTGTCCAGAATCACATTAAGGGGTAAGTATCTGAGGTAGGATTTAAAGTCTGGTCTTCCTCACTCCAGACTCAGTGTTCCATTCCATGCCTCTAGCAATTGGGGTGGAGGGGGGAGGAAGGGAGGAGTGTGTGGCTATAAGGTAGATGGCAAGATGCTAGGGTAGTTGCTGTTTGGGGCCTCAAATGTGAAGCAGGGACTGATGAGATAAAGTTGATTAGTTGACTTTGCTTTCACTTATCCACCTGCCGATCTGGACAGCTCAAACACAAGGCTCAGTTCTAAAACAATGCTAGAAAAGAGATCCCTGGGAAATAGGGGAAGTGTTGCAAGTTGAGGGAGGGAAAAGATTATCAGAGCAGTTAACAGGATGTTCCCATCTCCTGCTGGATTCCTGGGATGGGTGTAAAGCATGGGCTGAGCCTAGGTGAGAAAGCATTCAGCCTTCAGTGTGAAGTATGACTGAATAACTGGGGATGTATGTATCATCTCTGTGCAAATGCAGGGAGCACTGTGCAGGAGGCTGAAATCGACTGTCCTGGGCAGGCACACAGGCTGGTGAAACCAGTTGGAACCAAGATAAAAGATATCCTGGAAAACCTGAACCATTTACCGAGGAGATTTCCCAGAGGACACTGGCTAGAGCCATGTTAATTCCATGGGTTGGCTATGGAGCCTGTCCCTCCTTTTCCCAATGGCTTACAGCCTCCAGCTCCTCATCTATAAAATGAAGGGATTGAACTAGATGGCTTCTATTATCTTTTCTGGGTGTAAGGAAAAGACCTTTTAAGTCAATGTTCTTTCCATTTCTAAAATATTATGCCAGGGTTAACCAGTGTTAGCAGATCAATTTAGCCCTACCTCTGAAACAAGCATTTATTAGGCACCTACTATGTACCAGGCACTATGCTTTATAAATAACATCTCAACTGTTCCTCCCAACAACCCTGGACAGTGATAAGGTGCAGTTGAACAATTAGAAATTAAGCAGCTTGTCCCAAAAGATTCTCATCCTAAATAAGAGAGGCCTCTGACAAGGATCTTGTCCCTGATAACCAGAGCTTAAAGTAACAGAACAGAATTCAGTCTAAAGTAGCTAGTCTTGAAGGGTAATTCTGTTTTAAAGTGCTTGGCACTGGATCAAGAATTCTTCTTCTAGATAGGAAATGGTCATTCTAGCCAAGGCTGGGGGGAAAAATAGCTCTATTTCACCTTATTGAGGAAAATCCTGTAAGATGTTTTCCTTCAGGAAATCCTCCATGTTTGAATATCCAGAGTGCTTTCTTGTCTTGCTGTGGTAAAAGTTTTGTATTTTAAGCTAAAAGGGCAATATTGATATTTCTATAAGAAAAAAGGAGCAGCAGACTATGAATAAAGGTCACTTATGTCTCTTTCTCCAGTAGAACAGCTGTAAACATACAAGATGAGAACCTTGTAATACTGAATGAAGTCTGCACTCCAGAGGAGAGCAACAGAGAACAGCAATTCCATGAAGTAGTAATGCTGTATG
The DNA here is from genome assembly GCF_048593235.1 of Sminthopsis crassicaudata. Lineage (NCBI taxonomy): Eukaryota > Metazoa > Chordata > Mammalia > Dasyuromorphia > Dasyuridae > Sminthopsis > Sminthopsis crassicaudata. The sequence goes on along the minus strand of NC_133620.1, from coordinate 374,074,943 downwards.
GAGTCTGCACATCCCAGGAGAACAGCAGAGAGCAGCAATCCCATGAAATAGTAATGATGGATAGAATCTACTCATCATAGGAGAACAGCACAGAAGAGCACAGGTAAGAGCAATCCCATGAAGAAGCAATGCTACATGAAGTCTGCACATCACAGGAGAGCAGCAGAGAACAGCACAGGCAGAACCAACTTCAAGTCAATCTATATCTTAGTTAATATAGCCAGTTCTCATAGAGCTTTTCTTGGTTACCTGGATAATAGGAGAGCTCAAGCAAATTGAGATAATATATTCATTTACAAATTCACTTGTACAACCCTACATAGGTTATGAATGAATGTGTACATGTTTATACATATCTATAATATATATATATACATATATATATATATAACTTTAGTTCATTTAGAGCAATAATCATAAAAAATGCCTTTAGTCTCATCTCATCTCCTCCACAAGTATTTTGATTGATTCACAGAATTATGAGAAGGTAGGAATAGGGAATATGCCCCTGTCTTCTTATGCAAAGAGTCATTTTATGTATGTCTTTCACCATTCAGGCTGTGAATAAAAATCAATCATTTACAAGCATTTTGTTTGTTTAGATATTTTAGTTCTGTCTGACTCTTCCTGAAAACTTTTTGGGATATTTTCCTGGTAGAGATACTGGGGATAGTTTGCCATTTCCTTCTCCTTGCAGATGAGGAAACTGAGGCAGAGTTAAGTAACTTGTCCAGGATCATATAGCCAGATTTGAATTCTTTAACATCCCCACCCCCCATCCCAATCTGGATAGTTCAGCTCCAAAGCAAAGTTCCAAAACCAAGCAGATTAACTGGTAATGGGAGGGTGAAGGCAACTGAGAGAAAATGGAGTTTGGGAAAAAGGTCCCTGGGAAGAATTCTAAGGGAGGGAGGAAGAAGGAAAGATCATAGAGCAGGTAGCAGAATATCACCAAAGAGATTTTTGTGGATGCATGGATGGAGTATGAAGCTTGGGCTGAGCTAGGTGAGATAACACTCATCAATTAGTGTTGAATATCACCAACTTCATATAATAATATCTACACAAAAAAAGAACAAGTACAGGAGAGTGTTACTGATCTGAGTCCTGTACCAGAATGCAGGTTGGTGAGACCAGTTGAAACCAAGACAAAAAGTCATCACATTAAAAACCTGACCTATTTACCATGTAAATCCCCCAATGCTCACAGGCTAGAACAATGTCTGACTTCATAAGTCAGAAATAGACCCTGCCTCAATCCTTCCCTCCCTGGCTTCTGTTCTTAGTCATGTCTCGTCCAGCTGGTCCTGTTCCTACCCAGGAAAATTCACAAAGGGGTGTGGGATGAGAGGAGTGAGATGGAAGAAGAGAAAGATTTAGAGATAGTAATAATGATACAAGAAAAAAAGGAGGGGCCATGATGGGTACATGGTAGGGCAGCTGCTGGATTCCCTCCTTTCTTTCACAGATGAGAGCTCAGATCTGGAAATCTGAGGACCAAAAAGCTTAGGAAAGCTGGAGGAGGTCAGGTAGAACTAGGCAGGGCTCTGCTGAGCTATGTTGCCTGCTCCGCCTAACAAAAACTGTTTGCTTCTCAGATGACTTTTTTGTGTAGATCTCACAAACACAAGTCCTGAACCCTTTTTTGGCCTTCTTGCTGGGCTGGAGTTTATAATCCTGAATTCAAATCCTGCCTTAGACACCTACTAGCCATGTAACTCTGGGCATGTCACTTAACTCTGTTTGCCTCAATTTCCCATCTGTAGAATGCAATGGAGAAAGAAATAGCAAATGTCTCCTGCATCTCTGCCAAGAAAACCCCAAATGGGGTCACAAAGGGCCAGAAAGGACAAATAACTGAATCCCAGCAAAGGATTCAGAAAGATAGGAGAGAGCTGTGCTTCTGCTCAGCCTCAGTGAAGCCGTGGAAATGGGAAAGAAATGTCAGCTTTGGGGAGCAGCTAATGGTCAAGTTTGTCTGCAATGGAGAATGTATAAAGGGGAGGAAAGAATATAAGAAGGCCACAAAGGGAGCAAATTGTAGAGGCTCATCCTGGAGGCAACTGGACTCCTCCAGGGAGGTTTTAGAGCAGCCCCAGGGCTGTGCCTTAGGAAAACCATCTATGAGCAGAGTGTATTAGAGGGAGAAAAGAGAAGAGAAGCAGGGAGATGCATTAGGAGGCTACAGCAATAGTGCAGGTGAGAGGTGGTGAGAGCCTGGCCAAGGTAGACCATGTGAGCAGAATGAAGGGATGATATGGGAGAGGGGCTGAAGAGGGAGGGGAGACAAGAAGTGGTGACCCCACATGGAGAGCAAGAGATGGAATGTCAAGGGAACCCAAGGCTCCTGACCTAGGGACTGAGCCCACTGTGGGGCCCAGGAGCCTGGAGAAGGGTCAGGTTTGCAGAGAATGACAATGACTTTCATTTTTTAATGCCTCTGAGGTGGCTGTGGTTTGTGAAAGTCCTTCTCGAGACCTTTCTGCATTTTTAAAATTCTCTCGGGTAAATAAGAGGCTACTTTTCCTGTGCATTTGTGGCTCTTATTTCCATCCTATCATAGGCATTTTCAATTCAGAAATGGTGTCATCTCTAAAGTTAAGCAATATGACAAATGAAGACAGTGGATGTTTTGATGCTAACATAAAAATCAGTCTCAGGAGTGATAACTACTCAGAAGTTCAATTTAACTGTTCTTGGTAAATGAACCACTTAGCCCCATTTATACTACCCTCCTGTCACCCACTTGAATACTTTTCAAAGCTTCCTTTTACTCTCCCACTTTCGACCTTTCTATAATCTGTCTTGCTCTACATCTTTGCCCCTTGGAGAGGAACTTTCTTTCCTTACATAATAGGAAAGCTGAGGACAGAAATACAAAGCCAGAAGGACTGTCACAAGGTCACACATTCATTAGACAGCTCCAATGAATGAAAAGTTCTGACAACTACAGACTGAGCTTCATTGGTATATCATGTGAAAGTTACTGAGCCAGTCAGTCACTCAGTCCTTCCTCAGCCCTCTCCCTGGGAATTCTCTGGACTGGAGAGCAATCCCTGAAGCCTGAAGGTGTTCCTGAAAAGTGAGAGAGAAACAATGTCCCTTTCTTCTGGGTGTGACCTTAATGGGGGGAGAGAGAAGAAAGCTGGGGGTAAGGAGATTTACTATAGGAAGATGATTGATGCACACTGGGCTTTCTGGTAGAAATGGGGGAGAATTGAAAAAACTGAGTAGGCACTGGCACTCTGGAGGACAGACACTGCAGACACTGACCTCAGTCATACTTTATTCATTGCTTCTGTGATCATGTCTGTATCTGTCCTCTCTTCAAACCATCCAGGCCTTTTCTCTCTTTATTACTCTTCTTTCCCTACTTTTGTGATCCTTGTTTACCCAAATACCAAAAAATTCTACAAAGAATACAATTTCTGCCAAAACCCCTTTCCCATTTCCTTCTTTTCATTTTTTGCTTCCTTCACATATTCCCCTTTTGTAGCCCTCTATCCCACTTCTTGGTGACAGACTGATGGCTAATGATCCTAATTTACTGTTTTAGAGACTGAGAGTACAGAGTCTAACATGAATTTATGGATTATGGTAGTCGTCATCCCAGCCTTTCTTGTATTTTTGGTCTTCTATCTAAAACCACAAGGTAATTGCCTTTACAAAATAAAAGGTAACTGGAAGATGAGAGGTTATGGTTGTGTTGGGACAATGAGGCTTAGACAGAGAATTACACAGAGAATTGACTTTTTGGAGAAGAAAGGAAATGGGCCCTGAGCCCTTCAGGTTCTCATCTGTATATATATATATATATATATATACACAAATACATATACATACACATATACATACATACACATGTATGCTTATCTATTTGTGTATATGTATGTATGTTTATTTATGTGTATATATATATATATACACACACACATTTATACACATACACATATCACATGTGTGCAAGTGTATGTGTTTATACATTTCATAAGGTTTGGGCTTAAAACACCAAGGCTGCCCCTCACCCTGGGAGCCCTTGACAATTTTCTACAATGGTATCCTCTAAAAGGACAATAATAAGGTACATCTGAGCAATCAAAAATTAAATATGTGTGTAATGTATATGTATGTATATTTCAATTTCATAAGTTTATGACTTTAAAAACTGAGGGTAAAAAACTACCTTCATCCTGGAAGCCCTTGACCGTTTTCTGAAAGTGTATCCTTTAAAAGGACAGTAATAAAGTATATTTGAGCAATCAGAAATTAAGCAGCAAGCCCCAAGAAATTTTCATTCTATAGCAGCCTCTGACAAAGACCTTGCTGCTCGTGATTACAACATTTAAAAGAAAACAGAATTAAATCTAAATTAACTATGTATGAAGGAGAACTTCAAAGTGATTGGCACCTAGATCAAAAAATCTTCTTCTAGATAAGAAATACCTATCCTAGTCAACATTAGAAAAATAATAAATATATTCCACTGTATTGGGGAATCCCTTAAGGATTTTTTCCTCCAGTGTTGTGATTGAGTGTTAAAGGTCCTCTTGCCTTTAAAAAGAGCTGTGCTGTGATAAAAAAAAAAAAATGTTTCTGGGTTTTAAGCTAAAACAACAATAGTGGCAGAATCTAGTCTTCCGCCTCTGAGAAGGAGGGAGTAGCTGAGCTGAAGATTCTACTTGTGTCTATGATTTGCTATTTCATCCAATCATTCATTAGGATAAAATTATTTAGTTTCCAATTACTAAATTCCTAAAGGAGAAGTTAAGAGAGCTTCAAGAAGAAATAGACAGCAAAACTATAATAGTGGGAGATCTCAACTTTGACCTCTTAGAACCAGATGAATCATAAACCAGGAAATAAATAAGAAAGAAGTTAAAGAGGTAAATAGAACACTAGAAAAGTTAGGTATGATAAATCTTTGGAGAAAACTGAATGGAGACAGAAAGGACTACAGTTTCTTTTCAGCAGTTCATGAAACCTATACAAAAATTGACCATATATTAGGACATAAAGACCTTAAATTCAAATGCAGAAAGACAGAAATAGTAAATGCATCCTTTTCAGACCATGATGCAATAAAAACTACATTCAATAAAAAGCCAGGGGAAAATGAACCCAAAGAAATTTGAAACTAAATAATCTCATCCTAAAGAATGATTGGATGAAACAGCAAATCATAGACACAATTAATAATTTCACTAAAAGATGACAATAATGAGATGACATACCAAAATTTGTGGGATGCAACCAAAATGGCAATAAGGGGAAATGTTATATCTTAAATGGCTTATTTGCAAAATATAGAGAAAGAGAAGAAAAATAAATTAGGTTTGCATCTAAAAAAAGCTAATAAAAGAGCAAATTAAAAACCCCAATCAAAACACTAAACTTGAAATTCTAAAAATAAAAGGAGAGATTAATAAAATTGAAAGTTAAAAAAACTATTGAATTAATAAAAAAAAAAAACTAAGAGTTGGTTCTATGAAAAAAACAAGAAAATAGACAAACCTTTGGTAAATTTGATTAGAAAAGGGAAAGAGGAAAATCAAATCGTTAGTCTTAAAAAATGAAAAGGGAGAACTTTCCACTAATAAAAAGGAAATTAGGGCAATAATTAGGAGTTAGTTTGCCCAACTTTATGCCAATAAATTTGATAACCTAAATGAAATGGATGAATACCTTCAAAAGTACAGATTTCCCAGATTAACAGAGGAAGAAATAAAATGCTTAAACAGTCCCATTTTAGAAAAAGAAATAGAACAAGCTATTAATCAACTCCCTAAGAAAAAAATCCCCAGGACCAGATGGATTTACATGTGAATTCTACCAAACATTTAAAGAACAATTAACTTCAATGTTATATAAACTATTTGAAAAGATGGGGAATGAAGGAATCTTACCAAATTCCTTTTATGACATAGACATAGTACTGATACTTAAACCAAGTAGGATGAAAACAGAGAAAGAAAATTATAGACCAATCTCCCTAATATTGATGCAAAAAATCTTAAATAAAATATTAGCAAAAGATTACAGAAAATCATCCCCAGGATAATACACCATGACCAGGAATGGAGGGCTGGTTCAATATTAGGAAAACTATCAGTATAATTGGGCATATTAATAACCAAATTAACAAAAACCATATGATAATCACAATAGCATTTGATAAAATTCAACACCCATTCTCATTAAAAACACTTGAGAGTATAGGAATAAATGGACTTTTCCTTAAAATAGTCAGTAGCATCTATTTAAAACCATCAGTAAGCATCATATGTAATGGAGATAAACTGGATCCATTCCCAATAAGATCAGGAGTGAAACAAGGTTGCCCACTATCACCATTACTATTCAATAATGTATTAGAAATGCTAGCTTTGGCAATAAGAGATGAAAAAGAGATCAAAAGAAATTAGAGTAGGTAACGAGGAGATCAAATTATCACTCTTTGCAGATGATATGATGGTATACTTAGAGAACTCCAGAGAATCTACTAAAAAGCTATTAGAAATAATCCACAACTTTAGCAAAGTTGCAGGATACAAAATAAATTCACATAAATCATCAGCATTTTTATACATCACTAACAAAATCCAAGAGATACAAAGAGGAATTCCATTTAAAATAACTACCAATAGTATAAATTATTTGGGAATCTATCTGCCAAGGGAAAGTCAGGAACATATGAGCAAAATTACAAAACACTTTCCACACAAATAAAGTCAGATCTAAACAACTCTTGGATAAGTTAAGCAAATATAATAAAGATGACAATATTCCCTAAATTACTCTATTTATTTAGTGCTATACCAGTCAGACTCCCAAGAAACTATTTTAATGACTTAGAAAAAATAACAACAAAATTCATCTGGAAGAACAAAAAGTCAAGAATTTCAAGAGAACTAATAAAAAAAAAAATCAAACGAAGGTGGGCTAGCTGTACCAGATCTAAAACTATATTATAAAGCAGCAGTCATCAAAACCATTTGATAATGGCTAAGAAATAGACTAGTTGATCAGTGGAATAGGACAAAATAGTCAATAACTATAACAATTTCGTGTTTGACAAACCCAAAGACCCCACTTTTGGGATAAGAATTCACTATTTAACAAAAATTACTGGGAAAATTGGAAATTAGTATGGCAGAAACTAGGCATTGACCCACACTTAACATTATACACCAAGATAAGGTCAAAATGGGCCCATGATCTAGGCAGAAAGAATGAGATTATAAATAAATTAGAAGAGCATAGGATAGTTTACCTCTCAGACCTGTGGAGGAGGAAGGATTTGTGACCAAAGAAGAACTAGAGATCATTATTGATCATAAAATAGAAAATTTTGATTATATCAAGTTAAAAAGTTTTTGTACAAACAAAACTAATGCAGACAAGATTAGAAGGGAAACAATAAACTGGGAAAACATTTTTACAGTCAAAGGTTCTGATAAAGGCCTCATTTTCAAAATATGTTGACTCCAATATATAAAAAATCAAGCCATTCTCCAACTGATAAATGGTCAAAGGATATGAACAGACAATTTTCAGATGAAGAAATTTAAATTATTTCTAGTCATATGAAAAGGTGTAAGGGTTAAAAAGCCTCTAGAAGCAAGGAATGCAGTTCAAGGCATGTGGGAGGACCTGAGGGATGAGAGGTTCTGAGGAGCAGGCGAGTCCTACATGGAGGTGGGGCACAGCCCCATGAGGCGGTGTCTGATTCCAGGTACCACGCCTCCCTCCTTAGTGCTCTCAAAGCCTAGCACGCCTCCCTCCTTCTTCTTGGGCCAATCCCATTATACCAGGTTCCTAGAGGACTTCCCCCTTCCCCCATATCATCAGTGGGATATAAATATGTGTTATCTCAGAATAAAGTTCTCTTTTGCTTCACCCCTACCTAATGGTGGTCTGTCTCTATGGGATCTGGGTTGGTGCCCAAAGACGGGTAAGTGTGGTCTAGCCATGTCGTTGACGGACGGGCATTAAGAGTAGCTCAAAGGGGAGCTACCAGGTTAGAGTAGTCTTTAGGGGTGTAACAAAAAGGTGCTCCAAATCATTATTAATCAGAGAAATGCAAATTAAGACAACTCTGAGATATCACTACACACCTGTCAGATTGGTTAAGATGACAGGAAAAGATTATGACAAATTTTGGAGAGGATGTGGGAAAACTGGGACACTGTTACATTGTTGGTGGAGTTGTGAATGGATCCAACCATTCTGGAAATCAATGTGGAACTATGGTCAAAAAGTTATCAAACTGTGCATATTCTTTGATCCAGCAGTGTTATTACTGGGCTTATACCCCAAAGAGAATTGTAAAAAGGGAAAGGGAGCCATATGTGCCAAAATGTTTCTGGCAGCCCTCTTTGTAGTGACCAGAAACTGGAAATTGAATGGATGCCCATCAATCAGAGAATGGCTGAATAAATTGAGGTATATGAATGCTATGGAATATTATTATTCGTTAAGAAATGACCAGCAGACTCCCAGAGAAGGAACACTGGGAAATGAGTGTAAACTGTTTGCACTTTTGTTTTTCTTCCCAGGTTATTTTTACCTCCTGAATCCAATTCTTCCTGTGCAACAAGAAATTCGGTTCTGTACACATATATTGTACCTAGGATATACTATAACACATTTGACATGTATGGGACTGCCTGACATCTAGGGGAGGGGATGGAAGGAAGGAGGAGAAAATTTGGAAAGGAAGTGAGTACAAGGGATGATGTTGTAAAAAATTATCCATGCATATGTACTGTCAAAAAGAATTATAATTATAAAATTAATTTTAAAAATTTAAATTAAATTAAAAAATAAAAAATAAAAAAACAAAGAAATGACCAGTAGGGTGAATACAGAGAGGCTTGGAGAGACTTACATGAACTGATGCTGAGTGAAATGGGCAGAACTAGGAGATCATTATACACTTCAACAACAATACTTATATGATGATCAAATCTGATGGAAGTGGCTCTCCTCGACAATGAGATGATCCAAATCATTCCAATTGTTAAGTAATGAAAAGAACCACCTACACCCAGAGAAAGAACATAGGAAATGAGTATAGACGACAACATAGCATTTTTACTCTATCTGTTATTGTCTGCTTGCATTTTTATTTTCCTTCTCAGGTTATTTTTACATTATTTCTAAATTAGATTTTTCTTATGCAGCAAGATAATTCTATGAATATGTATGCATATATTGTATTGAACATATACTTTAACATGTATTGGACTGCCTTCCATCTCTGGCATGGGGTGGAGGAAGAAGGGGAAAAGTTGGAACAGAAGGTTTCACAAGAGTCAGTGATGAAAAATTACCCATGCATATGTTTTGTAAATAAAAAGCTATAAATTAAAAAAAAATAGGTACCAGTGTAATAGTTGGACTGTTCATCTATTATCTCTTTTTTGATTGTAAGAAAGCCCAAATGTATGCAATGTGGCTACCACTTATATGATGAGATGTCTCCATTAAAATCTTCAAACAATATGGCCAAAAAAAAAAAAAAAAAGAAAAGAAAACTACCTTTACTCCATGAAACCAAAGTCTGATGTTCTGACTCCTATTCCAGGCCACTCTCTAATATAACATAATGTTCACCCCATGATCTGAGGTTGGAAGAAAGGTAAGGATTTAGATAGATACAAATGAGGAGGATGTGTAGAAATAGAAAATGGTGTACAGAGTTTGAGAGGTAGCTAATAGTTGAATTTGGCTAGAATTGGTAATATAAAAAAGTAAAGAATATGTGATAGTTGGAAAAGTAGCAGATTATGGAGGATCGGGAGTTTATTCCTACTAGAAGAGATACTTCCCACCTACACCCACCTCCAACTGAAAGTTTTTGAGTAGAGGAGAGTAATAGGGTCCTCCCTTACTTTGCCAACTCTAGAGGATGAATTGGAGAAGGGAAAATGAATGGACACATGGAGATGAATTAGAAGACTATTATAATAGTCCAAGCAAGAGATGGTAAGGATCTGACCTAGGGTAATGGCCCTGCAAGTAGAAAGCATGGCTTATATGACAGGTATTATAGAGATAGAAGAGAAAAAACTTCATCTAGTTGGATATAGACAACACGGAAGAGAATATCAAACCCAAGACTGTAGACCTGGGTGACCAGGTTCATAGTATGGCTCTCAAAAAGACTAAAGACTGGAGCAGAGTCAAATTTGGAGGCTAAAGTCAACCAATTCCATTTTATATGAAGTCCCTTCTGCATTTGTAAATATCTGATCTGTCCCAGATAAGTAGGGGAGCCACTTTTCCTATATCCTGATGAGTCTTATTTCCATCCTGTCATAGGCAATGATACCTCAGCAGAGGACTAATTCTTTCTGAGAAGGACCCAAGAAGAATCTATCTTGTTTTATATAGGCAAAGATTTTGGAAATGACTTGATTGGTTGAATGGGCTTTTCAGAAATCTGGCTATATCAAAGCAAGTCAAGCTGGATCAACACCCAGCAGAGATTCAAAGGCAGACCATTTGTATATGGCTTCTTGTGATAATAATGAATCCGACTTCTAAAGATAGTGGATACTCTGAAACTCACATTAAATCAGTTCACCTTAATTGTCTTTGGTTAAATAACCTTTCCCCAGTTGCACCCCAACCCACCATCCCCACAGCTATTAATAATTTCCATTCTGTTACATTCAGAGCTTGTCATATTCAAATCTGTTTCCCCTCCAACTTTGCCCATCGAAAAGGGAAGAAGAGGTAGAGCTGCTATATACTGCAAGATAGATAGTAGAAAAACTGGGTCTAATCCCCAAGTTCATTTATTTAAGGGAGGTAAAGAGACAAATCTTTCTCTCTGCCCTTTGATTTGACTATCCTGTCTGAATTCAATGAATGAATAGAGATGACTGAAAGAACATTTGACTTTCCCAAAGTCAAGCTTACTGAGCTAAAAGGTCACTCAATTCTACTCCAATTCCTAAGCATGTCCTGTGGGCAAATTTCCCTTTCTTATGGGCTAATGGGGCTCCAGAAAGAGAAGGAAGGATCCTTTCCCTGTCTAGTGAAAGCTCTGATTCTGATGCAAGAGAGAGGAGATGGAGGGGATTGCTCTAAAGGAAGGAGAATGAAGCACCTGAAGAGAAAGAAAGGGTTCCTGGGGAGAAATTGAGGAAGAAATGCAGGTGCTAAGTAAACACTGGGGGACATTGTGGATCCTGACTATTGTGATATTTAATTCATAGTTTATCTAGTACTCACTTCTTTTTCTCTGTCTTCTCTTTAATCTACCTAGTCCCCTTTCCTTTTTTGCCCTCCTTCTCTCCCTATTCTTACTTCCAGATGTCTTGGATATTCTATTTAGGTTATAATCTCTGCCAGTCCTTTCTCTATTCCCTGATAGTTCTCACCCCACATACTTCCTACCTCCATCCCCACCCCATCTCTCAATAAAGCTGCATCCAACTGAATCAATGCTGTATCCTTCTTGAATAACTTTTCTGTGCCATCACTAAGTAAATTTATTTTTGTTAAAAATTTTTAAAAAATAAATAAACAAGAAAAGTTAAGGACAGGATTCTGGGAAGATGGTGGAGTAGGTCAATAAATTTCAAGCTCTCCAGATTTCCTCCACAAACAGAACAAATTTGTGCCTCAGGAAGAACATAGACAGAGGTGCAAGAAATAATCCAAGAAAATTGTCCTGGAGTGATAGAACAATTGGAAAAAGTAAAAAATACAAAAAATTTACCAATCACCACCTCAAAGACATCCTTTGTGGAAAATACATAGGAATATTATTACCAAATTTTGAAACCATCTGATGAAAGAGAAAATTTTGCAAGAAATAAGAAAAAAATAATTTAAATGTACTGAAACTACACATGAATTCTATAGGACTTAGCAGCCACAATAAAAGACTGCAAGTCCTGGAATCATACATACTGGCAATCAAAAGAATTAGGCTTGCAACCAAAAATGTCATATCCAGCAAAATTATTTATACTATTGAATGAGAAAAATGAATATTCAATGAACTTGCAGATTTTCAGGACTTTCTTTCAACCAAACCCAAATTTAAGAGAAAATTTAACCTATAAAAATCAATACCAAAAATCAATTTCAAGAATTTACTTAACATGGACAAATTGTTTAGGTTTTTTACATGGAAATGTATGCTATGTGTTTAAGATTGACATCAGCAATTGAGTAGCTCAAAATAAAAACTGGGACAGAATTAAGGTAAAAAAAATTAGTAATTATGATATGCAAATGCAATGCAAAAGAAGAACAGACACTGAGGCATTATATGGGGGAGGAGGGCTCATAGTTCTGTGAGTTCTCGCAACTCACATTGGGAATGATTTAAATAGGCAACACTACATATGTACCATAAGGGGTATTGCACCCTCCAAAATCTATAAAGAAATAAAAGAGGAGGGATAGGTGGAGGTGGGAGCAAAGGGTAGGAAAGGAAGACAAGGGAGGGATCCATGGATGGAGGGAAGTTAAGTAATAGCAAGGTAAGTTAAGCAGCAGAATCAAAGTAGAGTTATCAGGGACTGGAAAGATATATGTGTATGTATATGTAAGGAGGGATAGGGCTATCTGTACATGTACATATATATCTATATATGTATACATAAATATATCTTTTTTAAGTATAGCTTGATTGGGGGATGTGGGGGGAATAAAAGGAAAAAAAGAATAAAGTTAAAAATGTGCACAGCAGAGAACAAAAGAAAATCCTACAAGAAAATAAAGATGGGCACTTGTGAATATAATTTCTTCTATGTATTTTTGAATCCTCCCTGATTTCTTCTGGGCACATGAAAAAGTTCTATTTCATTTTGTCTTCCTTTTCTGTTTTTCTTTTTCTTTTATTTTTAATTTTTTAAAAATAAAAATAAATAAACTAGCAGATAAATAAAACCTGTAGTGAACTAATTGGTTGATTGAGACATGATTAAGATGTTTAAGATAACAGACATAACTTTTATCACTTACTACAAATACTAGAGGTTACTTAATTGATATATTCAGGACTATAGAGAAATATATATTTCCCCTATAGTCTACTGCTATTCTTCTTACTATTTGGTTTATTAAGTGCCTTTTCTTTATATTAGTTGTGTTTCAGCAACAAAAAGATTATATGGTGATCAACTGTAATGGACTTGGCTCTTTTCAACAATAAGATGATTCAGAGCAATCCCAATAGGCTTGTTTTGGAGAGAGCCATCCCCATCCAAAGAGAGGACTATGGGAATTGACTGTGGATCACAACATCATATTTTGATTTTTGTTGTTGTTTGCTTGCTTGTTTTTTCTTTCTCATTTTTTCTCCTTTTGATCTGATTTTAATTGTGCAGCATGATAAATGTGTAAATATGCTTAGAAGAGTTGTACCTATTTAACCTACATTGGACTACTTGCTGTCTAGGAAAGAGAGGAGGTCGGTAAGGAGGGAGAAAAATTTGGAATTCAGAGTTGTTATGAGTAAATGTTGGAAACTGTCTTTGCATGTATTTTGAAAAATAAGAAGTTTTTATCATTTTGCAAAATAATAAAATAAATTAGTTATGTATTATGCTATTTTTAAAAAGTAAACCTATAAATATTATATGGAGTCCATGACTTCTTCCATAATTGACCAAAACAGTAATTGCTGTGTACTATTAATATTATGCCCACCTCTTCTCCAGGAAAAGGAATAGGTATTCCTCTGGAATGGTGTAAATATTGCCTATTAGCATCCCTATGCTTTCTAGAAAGAAGATGAAGTCTTAATTATAAAATTACAACTAGTAAACCAGGGTATAGGGTGAACTAGTACATCTTTTCCATGAAACTGTGATGAAAATTTTAGTCTACCTCTTCCATATAACTGGTCAATAATGTATTTGTGATCTTTACCTAGGACTGACCTTGCTCCAGCTATACTTAAATAAGAATTCTATCACTGATCTTAGACAACTATTCTACTAAACCTTTAGAAGTACACCTAATTCTCAATATTTATTTTATTTGGAAGATAAGGAACTTAAACTCAAAAGCATGAAACCTGTGGTTGCATTTTCATAGCATTAAGTGAAAAGAAAGATTATTGTGTTGCTTATTATCTTAGGTTACAAAAAGACAAATCCCAATGTTAAATTTCAGGAAAAGATGATATGCTTTCCTTTCATATTATTTTTAAAGTTTTATTGTTTTACATTGTTTCATTTGTCAAATGTCAGTATTTTCTGTTAAATAAAAGTATACTAAAAATTAAAAAAAAAAAAAAGAAAACGTAAACCTATTAGTGAGAGTTCATGAGTTATGGATTTAAGCAGATGTGAAGCCGAGGAATACCTTAAAACTGGTACACTGACTTTGTCTGGGAAACCATGTATCGGTTGGAAAGGAATGGAATTTTCCCAAATGCTATATTTGAAAAAAAAAATGGAAAAGATTAAAAAATGACATTTCTTCCATATATTACCACTATCTTTATAGGAATCTATGTATTACTCTAATGGTCTCACTGGGTTTTCTGGAGGTCTTTGGAACAGCCTTCTTTTCAGCTGATTAATCACCACAAGAATAGCCAGATATTAACGTCCAAAATTGTTTATTATCTCCTTTGTCTGGTGTTCAGTTAGCTTGATGTTCAGTTAGCTTTGTCATGGCCTTCAGAGGGGACTTGGTTTCAGGGGAGAAAATGCAGGAGGACTGGCCACCACAGTGGTGTGAGATGAAGTGAGTCTGAGTCCAAGGGTTTGTGCTTCAGCTCCAGCCACTGAGGATGGAATGAATCTGTCTCTGCCTCCCTTGACTGAGTTTGTCTCAGCTTATATGATCTACATTGACTATAAACCAATCATCATATCACTAGGAAACCATTATTTGTTGTAAGATTAAATCAATCATACTGAACTTAGAGAACTATTAAGCATCATCCTAAACTAGATAACCATTGTATTTATCAATTCCACTGACTTAACATCTTGTAAGAATCCTTGTTTCAGAGTTCTGACCCATAACATATTACAATGGATTTGAAATGAAATATTGTTGATCTTACTAGAAGAAGTATATCTTGCTTATCAATATGACTTTCTGAGTCATTCTTCTACTCTAGACTTCAGTTTCCTGTAATGGACTTCTGCTTCAGCTCTATTTCTTAGAATCTCTAGCTTCCTTCAAAGCTTAATTCAGACCCTAACCAAGTGGTAAAAGGAGCTGAAGTCTCTTCAGAGGTAGGGATCCCACCATTGCCAAGTAATAAATGTTTGGAATGTAGGATGGCTTCAGGGAAGGCTAGTACCTCTGGTGTGAGGGCTGTTGAACCCTTTTCAGGGCTGCTTTTTATCTCTGGTGTCCACCTGTTTCACCCAACTCTTAGCCAGGGATCCAAAAAGCTGTAGCATGGACAGTGGTCATACCCTGGTAAACTGATTTGGTCAACAGGCTAAAACAGTTTGAGGATAACTGAAAAGTCCCTTCAATGAGTTGTGAAAGGGGTGTTTACCCCAAGCATGTGAAGATTTCCCCAGCAGAATAGGGGGATGAGAACAATTTGTTCCAATGGCCATGAAGGTAGTTGAAGCAGGCAATGTGGAGACCACTTGTCTTAACAAATTTTGTCTTGTCACTGGATTGTGATGATTCTGAAAGAAAGAGCTTGACAACTTTGAGGAACTCTGCCTCACTTAAAACCAATGTATCCACTAATTAAAAGACATTTTCCATTTTTACCTATCTCAAAGTCTTAAGTGATGAAGCAACAGGTGCACATGCATTGGGAACTATAATCACAATCCCGTACACAGATAGCCTAGGCCATAGGTTAGAATGTAAATTCCTCAAAACAAGAGAAGCTGACAATTCCAGCCAAGATGGCGGCGTGGAGGCAGACAGCTGCTTGAGCTCCGCGTTTTCTCTCAGAACTTACTTCATGACAATCCTCAGAATTAATGCTTGACCAAGAAAGAAATCCACAAATAATCACCAAGAGACGACATCCTTGAAATTCGCCAGAAAAGGTCTGTGTTTGCTCAGGGGGAGGGTCAATCAAACTGGGCACAGAATGAGGGCAGGCAAGCCAGAGTGAGACAGGCAGCTCACACAGCTCAGACCGGATGGGTAGGGGTACAATCTCTGCCGTTTCTGCCAAAAGGATTTTACCCCAGTGTGGATATTCTGTCTTGGCAGCAAGTCAGGAGCAGGGAGAGGGTGTAAACACCGGAGGTGAAGATTAAAACCCCTAAAAGCTAGAGTCTCTCTGAACCCAGCTACCCCCAACTGCCACCTGGAGTGACTCAGCGAGTTCTCAGAGCCTCAGAGTGCAGACTCAGCACAGCCATCACTTTCCTGTTAGTGCCTCGCTGCTGCCCTCCCCCCCAGTCTGTAGAGGAAGCCCATTAATACCATCCAGCCCCATACCCTCCAAAACAGACCAATTGTTTCTCTTGTCAATTTGTTTTCTTCCATTCCCACTCTGACAAAATGAACAAAAAATTCAAAAGGGCTCTAACCATTGACAGCTTCTATATGGAGAGAGAGCAGACTTCAAAAACTGAGGAGACTAAAAACAGACTGTCCCCAGAGGAATCCCCTAAGGGGGTTATGAGCTGCTTCTCAATACAAAAGAATCTCATAGAGGAAATCAAAAAGGCTCTCACAAGAGAGCTAGAAGGGAAATGGGAAGCTTGGCAAGAGAGCCTGGAGAAGTCATCCCACACATTTAAAGACAGAGTGGATAAAGAAATCAAATCATTGAGAAACAAGATTAGTGAGCTGGAAAAGGTAAACAACTCCAAGGAAAACAGGATTAGTGAGCTGGATAAAGAAATCAGCTCTCTAAAAAATAAAATGGATAAAATGGGAAAAAATTCCATAGAAGATAAAAACTCAATTGGACAATTACAAAAAGATATAAAAAAAAGTGAGTGAAGAAAATACATCATTGAAAATTAGACTCGAACAAGTAGAAATGAATGACTCAAGGAGAAACCAAGAGGTGGTCAAGCAAAACCAGAGAAATGAAACAATTGAAAAGAATGTCAAGTACCTTATTAGAAAGACAACAGACCTGAAAAACAGATCCAGGAGAGACAATTTGAGAATAATCGGACTCCCTGAAAAATGTGAGGAAAAAAAGAGCCTGGACACTATTTTCGAGGAAATTATCAAAGAGAACTGCAAAGATGTTTTGGAAACAGAGGGTAAAATAGACATTGAAAAAATTCATCTATCACCTACTGAAAGGGACCCTAAAATCAAAACGCCAAGAAATGTAGTGGCCAAGTTCAAGGACCATCAGACAAAGGATAAAATACTGGAAGCTACTAGAAAAAAGCAATTCAGAAATGGAGGAGCAACAATAAGGATAACCCAGGATCTAGCAGCGTCCACATTAAAAGAACAAAGGGCCTGGAACATGATATTCCAAAAGGCTAAGGAACTTGGTATGCAGCCAAGAATAACTTACCCAGCAAAAATGAGCATCATTTTCCAGGGAAGAAGATGGACATTTAATGAAATAAATGAATTCCATCTATTCTTGATGAAAAAACCAGACCTACATAAAATGTTTGATCTTCAAATACAGAACTCAAGAGATTTCTAAAAAGGTAAAAAGAAATCTTGAGAACTATACTTCTGTTATAAAAATATGTAAAGAACATATGTATAATTTGTCCTGGAAACTAGAGGTGGAAAGGAAATTATATCATAAAAAAGTGTAAAGTGATGGTACTACATCTCATGAAGAGGCAAAGGTAACCTAGTATATCTGAGAGAAAGAAAGGAGGAAGATGAACATAGTGTGTATCAATAGACATATTCTATTTATGGTGAAACTTCTTCCACTTCACTGAAAAGTGAGAGGGGAGGAGTAAGCTAAGGGGAAGGGAATACAGAAATTGTGAGGAAAAGGGGTAAAATAAGGGAAGTAACTTTAAGGTGGGGGAAGGATACTAAAAAGGGAGGGCTGTGAAAAGCAAGTGTTATTCACAAGTTTAATACCGGGTAGAGGCGTAAGAGAGAAGGAAAAGAGAAAAGCATAAGCAGGGGTTAACAGGATGGCAAGCAATATAGAATTAGTCATTCTAACCATAAATGTGAATGGGGTAAACTCCCTCATAAAGAAGAAGCAGTTAGCAGATTGGATCATAAGTCAGAATCCTACTATATGTTGTTTACAGGAAATACACCTGAAACAGGGTGATACATTCAAACTAAAAGTAAAAGGGTGGAGCAGAATCTACTATGCTTCAGGCAAACAAAAAAAGCAGGGGTAGCCATCCTCATCTCAGATCAAGCAAAAACAAAAATTGATCTAATTAAAAGAGATAAGGAAGGGCATTATATCCTGCTAAAGGGTAGCATCAATAATGAAGCAGTATCAATATTAAACATATACGCACCAAGTAGTGTAGCATCTAAATTCTTAAAAGAGAAATTAAGAGAGCTGCAAGAAGAAATAGACAACAAAACTATAATAGTGGGAGATCTCAACCTTGCACTCTCAGAATTAGATAAATCAAACCACAAAATAAATAAGAAAGAAGTGAAAGAGGTAAATAGAATACTAGAAAAGTTTGATATGATAGATCTTTGGCGAAAGCTAAATGGAGACAGAAAGGAGTATACTTTCTTCTCAGCAGTTCATGGAACCTATACAAAAATTGACCATATACTAGGACATAAAAACCTCAAAATCAAATGCAGTAAGGCAGAAATAGTAAATGCATCCTTTTCAGACCACAATGCAATTAAAATTACATTTAATAAAAAGCCAGGTGAAAAATAGACCAAAAAATAATTGGAAACTAAATAATCTTATACTAAAGAATGATTGGGTAAAACAGCAAATCATAGACATAATTAATAACTTCACCCAAGAAAATGACAATAATGAGACATCATACCAAAATGTGTGGGATACAGCCAAAGCAGTAATAAGGGGAAGCTTTATGTCTCTACAGGCCTACTTGCATAAAATAGAGAAAGAGAGGGCCAACAAATTGGGCTTACAACTAAAATTGCTAGAAAAGGAACAAATTAAAAACCCCCAGACAAACACAAAACTTGAAATTCTAAAATTAAAAGGTGAGATTAATAAAATTGAAAGTAAAAAAACTATTGAATTAATTAACAAAACTAAGAGTTAGTTCTATGAAAAAACCAACAAAATAGACAAACCCTTAGTAAACCTGATTTTAAAAAGGAAAGATAAAAAGCAAATTGTTAGTCTTGAAAATGAAAAGGGAGAACTCACCACTAACAATAGTTAGGAGCTACTTTGCTCAACTTTATGCCAATCAGTTCAATAACTTAAATGAAATGGAAGAATACCTTCAAAAATATAGCTTGCCCAGATTAACAGAGGAAGAAGTAAGTAGTCTAAATAGCCCCATCTCAGAAAAAGAAATAGACCAAGCTATTAACCAACTCCCTAAGAAAAAATCCCCAGGACCAGATGGATTTACATGTGAATTCTACCAACATTTAAAGAACAACTAACTCCAATGCTATGTAAACTATTTGAAAAAATAGGGATTGAAGGAGTCCTACCAAATTCCTTCTATGACACAGACATGGTACTGATACCTAAACCAGGTAGATTGAAAACTGAGAAAGAAAACTATAGACCAATTTCCTTAATGAATATTGATGCTAAAATCTTAAATAAGATATTAGCAAAAAGACTTCAGAAAATCATCCCCAGGATAATACACTATGATCAAGTAGGATTTATACCAGGAATGCAGGGCTGGTTTAATATTAGGAAAACTATTAGTATAATTGACCATATTAATAATCAAATTAATAAAAACCATATGATCATCTCAATAGATGCAGAAAAAGCATTTGATAAAATGCAACATCCATTGCTACTAAAAACACTTGAGAGTATAGGAATAAATGGATTATTCCTTAAAATAATAGCGAGCATACATTTAAAACTGTCAGTAAACATCATATGTAATGGCGATAAACTAGAACCTTTCCCTGTAAGATCAGGAGTGAAACAAGGTTGCCCACTATCACCATTACTATATAATATAGTATTAGAAGTGCTAGCCTCGGCAATAAGAGCCAAGAAAGAGATTCAAGGAATTAGAGTAGGAAATGAGGAAATCAAACTATCACTCTTTGCAGATGACATGATGGTATACTTAGAGAACCCCAAAGACTCTGCTAAAAAGCTATTAGAAATAATTCAGAACTTTAGCAAAGTTGCAAGATACAAAATAAATCCACATAAATCCTCAGCATTTTTATACATTACCAAAACAATCCAACAGCAAGAGATACAAAGAGAAATTCCATTCAAAATTACGGTCAATAGTATAAAATATTTGGGAATATATCTACCAGAGGAAAGTCAGGAATTATATAAGCAAAACTACAAAACACTTGCCACAAAAATAAAGTCAGATTTAAATAATTGGAAAGACATTAAGTGTTCTTGGATAGGCTGAGCGAATATAATCAAGATGACAATACTCCCTAAACTAATCTATTTATTTAGTGCTATACCAATCAGACTCCCAAGAAACTATTTTAATGACCTAGAAAAAATAACAACAGAATTCATATGGAACAACAAAAGGTCGAGAATTTCAAGGGAAGTAATGAAAAAAAAATTAAATGAAGGTGGTCTAGCTGTACCTGATCTAGAACTATATTGTGAAGCAACAGTCACCAAAACCATTTGGTATTGGCTAAGAAATAGACTAGTTGATCAGTGGCATAGGTTAGGTTCACAGGGCAAGATAGTGAATAAAAATAGCAATCTAGTGTTTGACAAACCCAAACATCCCAACTTTTGGGATAAGAATTCATTATTTGACAAAAACTGCTGGGAAAACTGGAAATTAGTATGGCAGAAACTAGGCATGGACCCACATTTAACACCACACACTAAGATAAGATCAAAATGGGTCCAAAATTTAGGCATAAAGAACGAAATCATAAATAAATTGGAGGAACATGGGATAGTTTACCTCTCAGACTTGTGGAGGAGGAAGGAGTCTGTATCCAAGGGAGAACTAGAGACCATTATTGATCTCAAAATAGAACATTTTGATAACACCAAATTAAAAAGTTTCTGCACAAACAAAACTAATGCAAACAAGATTAGAAGGGAAGTAACAAATTGGGAAAACATTTTTACAGTTAAAGGTTCTGATAAAGGCCTCATCTTCAAAATATACAGAGAATTGACTTTAATTTATAAGAAATCAAGCCATTCTCCAACTGATAAATGGTCAAAGGATATGAACAATTTTCAGATGATGAAATTGAAACTATTGCCACTCATATGAAAGAGTGTTCCAAATCACTATTGATCAGAGAAATGCAAATTAAGACAACTCTGAGATATCATTACACACCTGTCAGATTGGCTAAGATGACAGGAACAAATAATGATGAATGTTGGAGGGGATGTGGGAAAACTGGGACACTAATACATTGTTGGTGGAGTTGTGAAAGAATCCAACCATTCTGGAGAGCAATCTGGAATTATGCCCAAAAAGTTATCAAAATGTGCATACCTTTTGACCCACCAGCACTACTCCTGGGCTTATATCTCAAGGAAATACTAAAGAAGGGAAAGGGACCTGTATGTGCCAAAATGTTTGTGGCAGCCCTTTTCATAGTGGCTAGAAACTGGAAAATGAATGGATGCCCATCAATTGGAGAATGATTGGGTAAATTATGGTATATGAATGTTATGAAATATTATTGTTCTGTAAGAAATGACCAACAGGAGGAATACAGAGAGGCTTGGAGAGACTTACATCAACTGATGCTAAGTGAAATTTCAGAGCAGAACCAGAAGATCATTATACACTTCAACAACGATACTGTATGAGGATGTATTCTGATGGAAGTGGATATCTTCAACATAGAGAAGAGCTAATCCACTTCCAATTGATCAATGATGGACAGAATCAGCTACATCCAGAAAAGGAACACTGGGAAATTAGTATAAACTGTGAGCACTGTTTTGTTTTGTTTTGTTTTGTTTTTCTTCCCAGATTATTTCTAGCTTCCGAATACAATTCTGCCTTTGCAACAACAACAACAACAAAATTCGATTCTGCACATATATATTGTACCTAGGATATACTATAAGATATTTAATATGTATGGCAATGCCTGCCATCTAGGGGAGGGGGTGGAGGGAAGGAGGGGAAAAATTTGGAACAGAAGGGAGTACAACGGATAATGTTTTAAAAAAAAAAAAAAAATTACCTATGAATATGTGCTGTCAAAGAAAATGTTATAATTATAAAAAATTTTTAAAAATTTAAAAAAAAACAATGGAAGCTATTTTATTTTTTGTTTTCATGTCCCTAATGCTTAGTCATAATGCTTAACAATAGTAAATGCTTAAAAGGTATGGTTTGATGGACTGCTAGATTGCTGGTTTGAAGGAAATAGACTAAATAGCCTCTAAATTCCCTTCCAACTCAAAATGTATGATTATATTCAGATATAGTGTATCAGTATAGCCAAGAATTACAGTCTATTAAACTCTATCTAGGGGTTTGATTACTGTTTATTAAAATCTCCCATTTCCTCTGTTTCCTTTATTACCAAGGAGTCCATTTTTAATGAAGCCGCAATTTTGCTGCAACCCACTAGAGGTCACCAGATTCCGCACTAATTTACCCTTTATTGGATTCAGTTCAATAGTTTTCAGTCAAGTCCAACTCTTTAGGACCCTATTTGAGATTTTCTTGACAAAGACATTGGAATAGTTTGTCATTTCTCTTTCCAGCTTATTTTGTAGATCAGATAACTAAGGCAAACAGGATTAAGCGGTTTACCCAAGGTGACAGAGATGATAATTGTCTGAAGCCAGATTTGAACTGAGAAAGATGAATATTCCTAACTCCAGAACAGGTACTTTGGAGGTGTAAGGGATTTTAGTATCCTGGGTCAACCCTCTCATTTCACAAATTATAAATACTTAAATTAACTGTAAAGAACATATAAAAAAAAAAGATGCTATTGGCATCCAGAGAAAGAGATACATGTATGAATAATTTTACATATAGATATATAGATTTACTTATGTGTAATGGTAATCATCTTGGTTAGGAGGAAGAAAAAAGGAAATGTACATGACAATTTTATTTATATTTGAAAGGAATAGCAAATTATTCATAGGAGATTAGCCGTTTCATATATAATCATCTTTTTATAGTACTATGTTAGAGAAGTGCTCTTATTCAACAAATTAAAAATAAAAGTTAAAAAATACAAAAATGGAATCAGAGGCAAAGAAAGTTAAAGTGATTTTTTTTCAAGATTCCAATATATTTTAAATGAAATTTTATTATATTTTAAATTAAATTTTCAACGGTACTATGATACTTCATACAACTTTGGGTGAGGAAACAACTCTACAGGATATATTCTGAGAAGGGTACAGGCTAGAACAGGAAGAAGGGAGTTCTAGGCTCCCTAGAAACTTCTATTTCTACCTTGACTAAGGTTTCAGGATCTTGAGACTAAGAATCTGATTGCTCCACTACTATAATAAGTGATGCCTTGTTTTGGGCTTTGTCCTGAGTGTAGCTGATTGAAGGCCAGGTAGAAGAATGTGGCTTCTTCTTTTTTTTTTCTTTTCTTTTTTTTTTTTTCCTGCCTAAACCCAAGCTCTGTGAGAAGACAAACTTGGGCGTTACCTTCATTTGACCTTGAATTTCCCAGAATCATTTCAGATGATTATTAATCCTAACTATTGTAGTTTTCCAAATGCAACCAACTTGTAACCAGTTTAGAGAAAATAGGTTTTAGCCTAAGGTACTGATGCCCCAGGAATATATAAAGTATTTTTCCCAGTGGCAGCCATATTATTATTATTACTTATTATTTTTATTTTCCCCAGTTACATGTTAAACAAATTTTAGATTATACATGTATACTCATTTTTTATATTTTTTTGTATATATGATGTTGGGAGAGAAAAACCAGCACAAAAGAGAAAATCCCAAGAAAAAAAATAAGGAAAAAATGGTGAAAATAGTATGTTGATCTACATTCAGTCTCAATAGTTCTCTCTCTGGATTTGGATGCCATTTTTCTTCCAAAGTTTATTGGGATTGCCTTGGATCACTGAACCTCTGAGAAGAACCAAATCTATCATAGTTGATCACTGTACAATCGTGCTCTTGCTGTGAAAGCTTCGTAAATGTTAGACAAATTATGCATTATCCTCCTTAATTGTCAGATTTCCTTTTTTCTGGGATGGTTCAAACAAAAATTATCTTTCCATAACCTAGATGAAAGGAGATTTCTTAGCAGACATGGTCACAATCCCAAATCCCTAGATGAAGGAGGAGCCTTTATCTAACCCCTGCAGAAGAAAAAAACAGCTTCTCAAAAAAGGACTCCAACTACATATATTCTTTGATCCAGCAATACCACCACTTAGTCTGTTTCTGAAAATAATATTAGTGGGAAAGGAAAAGAACCTATGAGTTCTAAAATGTTTATAGCAATTAGGGAATGGCTAAACAAGCTGTGGTATATGATTGTGATGTAATGTTACTGTGCTATGACATGATGAGCTCAGTGATTTTAGAAAAACATTGAAAGACTTGCATGAAGTAGGGAAATATAAAATGAACAGAACCAAGAGACTATTGCATACAATAACAGCAATATTGTTTTAAGAAAAACTTTGAGGGAATAAATTATCTTGTGTTATATTATAAATACTCAAATTTGTGTCTAATGGTAGCTATCTCTAAGGTGGCAGTAGAAAGGAAAGAAAAATAAGAAATTTATGTAATAGTTTTATTATCAATCTGAAAGAAATAGCAAATTGTATGTAATAGATTTATAATTTCATATGCAATCAGCTTTTTATTGTACTATGTTATGGAAATGCTTGCTTTATTTCGTAAATAAAAAATAAAATTAAAAAAGAGTACTCCAAAGAAGCAAAATTGGATATTGTCAATCCAGATGGAAAAGAGAGGTTTGGGATGGGGAGTAAAAGTAATGGATAGAGTAATGGATGATCCTTGGATCCAGGATAGTCATGAGTATGTTCATGTATCTTTGTGACAGAAAGATAGAAAGATCAGTGATTGTTCTAGAGGTATAATCATTTATAATATGGTTCCAAAATTCCTAGTGCTGTTCTTTTTAGTTGCTAGTGTTTTTTATTTGGAGAGTCACTATGAACTGCCCTTGATATCATCTCCATTACATGAAGTGCAATTTTTTCTTTTCTTTTTTCCAAATTGGTATTTTTCTCTGTTCCTCAGTAAGGACAGTATTTTGGCTCTTCATTTATTAATCTACTTTAAGATAACTTTTTCCCATCAGCTTTCTACTCCTTACTCTCAAATGCCTCTCTTTTCCCTAGTTTTTAAATTTTAATTAACTTATTAACTCCTTTTCCTATCTTCTTTTCTCTACTCCAAATATCCCCCTCTTTTTTCTCTTTCAGTTAAATAGTCAAAATGTTAAATAGTCAAAATCTCCCTCCCTGTCCTGAAGGGAGATTTTTTTTTGTTAATTTTCATTTTATTTTCTACATCTTTTTAATTCATTCTCTTCATTATGTCCTTCCCTTTCTGTCTATTTTAGACTTTTATTCTTTGATTCATGGTCCTTATGCTTATTTGTTCCTTCTTTAATCTTTATATTTTTTTCTGGGAATTAAAGGTACCTTCTAAGGTATATGTTTTGAGTTCGCTCTTCTAAACAGTTGTTATATTACTTGGTGATCTTACTCCTTTCCCCCTTTTCTATTGCATTTCTCTTTTAGAAACATCCATTTTTACAGGAGATAGGTTAAAAGTTGGTAGAAATTTTCTTTTGATTCTGAGTAGGTAATTCATTACTACCATTTGCCACCCATTGATAATTGTTTCCCTTTTGCCATGAAATTTCCTCTCTGGATCCATGTCTTCTGAATTTCTGGGTGCTCCAATTTTCCTGATCCCAAGGCAGTGTCAAGTCTGGGCTAGCTCCTCTGAAGGGCTCAGAATAAGTCCTTGCCCCATGTTGGTCGCCAAAATGTAATGTTCTGATTATCTCTCAATTATAATCCTTCTCTGAGAGGAGGTTTCTTTTCTGTATAATCTTTTCCTCTGTGAGCAGGTTTCTTGGGAGGTTTCTGGAGCCTTCCCCTCCAAAAGTGTGGGATTGCTGGACTTGTGAATCCACAGGACGTCTTCTCTTTGACTCAATCCAGACTCCTCTTCAGACTCAATGTTGCCTCTTTTTATCCTCCCAGAGAATGGGCTTGTGGGTATTCCAAAGGTGTAAATTCCTTTAAAGGTGTAAACTCCTTTCAGAAGACCAAAGGTATAAACTCCTTTTAAAGATGTGAACTAAAGGTGTGAATTCTGAGCTAGAGAACTGCCAAGTACCAACTTACCATCTAGTAAGAACCTAATAAGGCAGGATATTGTCCATGGAAGCACAATAATCTCTCAGAACTAGTGGGTTTTATAAGCACCAGATCACTGCAGATTATACACAGTTTAAGGTCTTCATCTACTCCAATTATAGAATATATCCCCCTCCCATGGGAACTTTCTTCAGTGGTACCCTCTCTCACCAATGAAACAAGATTTTCCTCTTTTACCCTTATTTCAAACTTTCTTTTTGCTTTTTTTGTACATTCTCTTGTAGGCTATTTTCCTTTTGTTGTTAACCTTATGCTTAATTTGTTTATATCATAAACTGTTCCTCCATTTTCTTCCTTCCATCTACCTGTTAAGGTACCATCCTATCCTACAGTTTAGTCACACAGAAAACAATGTTTCACTCTCTATTTAGAAAAGCGAACTCAAACACAGTATTTAAGGCCTATTCCTCCACCATTACTCTTATTTAAGCTTTATTTTCAGTCTTTTCTTATTGTGTTTTTAGGAAGAAATGTCAATTCATCTGTTGCTATTTTGTTGTTGTTAACTCTGCATTATTTTTTCTGTCTAGTTTTTTTTTCCTTTTTGTTCTGAGGAAATTAATTTTATTATTTATCTATGTCTTTTTGATATGTTTGTTTACCTTTCTTAGATTTCTGGGGTTCATTTTAGTGTTGTTCAGTCATTTCTCATTGGTTCAAACAAAGGAAATAATTTGATCAAATCAGGTTTTCACTGCAGGAATGTTTCAAGCATCTCTTTTTTATTGAATGTCAATCTTTTTTCATTGATAACTAGCCTCATATTTTGCAGGATATACAAATCTTGAGTTATATCTTAAACTTCTTTGTTCTTCAGAACACATTATTCCATCCCCTTCTATGCCATCTGATAATGAAGGATAGCGTCAGATTATTTTAACTTCTTTTCCTTTTATCTTTGAAGGTCTTTCTCCTGGTTACTTGCAGAACTTCTTGTTTGTCATTTGATTTGTTCAATTTAACTACTATGTATTAGGTTTATTTTTTTTGTTTGTTTTGCTTTGTTTTCTTAGAAGAAATCTGGAATCTGATAAGTGACATTGTTTTGTGCATTCAGTTCTGGGCAGTTTTCTTATGCATTATTTCTAGCATTATGATTCTCAGGTTTTTTCACTACTAATGTTCTTATGCAATAAAATATAATCAATAAGTTATCACTCTGTGTCCTGTCTTCTAATTCTTAATTCTGTCTTCTGCTCTTAAAACAATATTGCTGTTCTTGTATGCAATATTCTCTTGGTTCTTTTCATTTTGTATTTCACTACTTCATGCAAGTCTTTCAATGTTGTCTTATAGCACAGTAATATTATATCACAATCATATACCACAACTTGTTTAGCCATTCTCTAATTGCTACAAACATTTAGAAAACATGTATGTCATGTTTTCTTTTATCTTTATTCTTTTTTTTTCTCTTCTTCAGGGTCCTCTTCCTCATCAAGTCTTGAATCATTTTCCTTTTCTTGTAAGATTTATTCCTAGATGTCTAGACTCATTTCACTGATATGGAAGCCATATTTTCCCTTGTCTTATTAATATCTTTCCTTATGTGTTGATCTGCTTATGCTTGAAGTCTTTTCTTTTACTTTGTTTTTTTTCTTATACAGTGCTTTTTTAAAAATTTTCTATTTATTAAAAAAAAAAACAGAATAGAAAAAAGAAAGAAAAGGAAAACAGAACAAAACAAAACAGAACCCTGTCATGACCTAAGCAGAACATCTGGGAGGATTAAAAATATTTAACAATAAATTTCCATTTCAAAGAAGGATATATAATAGTACAGGAAATTATATTCATGAGTGTCCATCTTTTTGTGCTTCCTTATAGGTTGTTCTTTTGTTCTCTGCTGTGTACTTTTTAAAATTTATTCTTTTCTTCCTTTCATCCCTTAACTCCCTCCAAGCAAGCTATAGCTAATCACGGATATATTTAATAGATATATTTACACACGTAAACATACCCACACTCATACATACCCTACCCACACAATACACATGAATACACACAAACACACACACATATATATACATATACATTCATCCCATCCACAGATCCCACACACAAACATATCTATACATACAGAGTGAAACAATGACATGCATACATATCTACGCATACTTAGACACATATATATTCACTTATTTACCCATATGTAAACATACACCAAAAACAATCTTAGTATGGCTGACATATAATGTAGATTTCTTTCCTGACTGAATCTTTAAATTTTACTTTGTGTGAGATCAATGATTACTAGCCATACTTTTTTTTTCCCTAATGAATTGGACTCTTGATCCTTGTTGTAGGATTTGTTTATATCTTTTCTTTACTATCCCTGCTAACTCTTCTTGAATTCTGCTTCTTAAATTGCCTTGCTATTACTTAACCTCTGCCCACCCATTTTAACTGTACTTATTTTGTTATTGTTTGTGCTATGAGCAAGATCCTGTTACTTTGAAAGATTTTAAATGCAGCCAGAAAGAACTTCTAAGAGGTGCAGTCAAGAAGAATAGAGGGAAACATTTATTTCCAGGTTGAAAAAGGAAAAACCTAACTCTTTCCTGTGAACCCGTCCCTGATCAAATTGGGTCTAGAAAAATAAAGTTAGTTAAAGTTATAGAACTATTTACAAAAAAAAGAAACATTTCTAGCAGATCCTGGGAGTTTTTAGATTAATCATTAAATTGTTTGGCAAGTTGTCTAAGGTACCACTCTATAGAATTTATTTTAATGAAAAGTATAGAATAAAAGCAAGAGATAAGAAAGACTGGTTGGGAAAACAGCATAATAACAGACCTGAGAGTCTGGGAACTGCTGGAAACAGAAAAAGCCATTTCCTTTCACTAAAAGAAAAACTCCTGGAACAAATCAGCTAGCATTTGGATCACACAGGATATCAGTTTGAGAATCCAAGTGAAGAAAAACTGGCACTTAACCTTTTCCTGATTCACAACAAAAGAGAAAAGGTTTATGTGAGTTGAGAAAACCATCAAAAGGAATTTGGTTTGACTGGAATATGTAGTTAGAATTTTGGGAATCTCACAAACTTATTTTAAATAATCTCTTTTAAATGGCATATGT
Source organism: Sminthopsis crassicaudata (assembly GCF_048593235.1). Classification (NCBI taxonomy): domain Eukaryota; kingdom Metazoa; phylum Chordata; class Mammalia; order Dasyuromorphia; family Dasyuridae; genus Sminthopsis; species Sminthopsis crassicaudata. The sequence goes on along the minus strand of NC_133620.1, from coordinate 374,045,443 downwards.
TACTTCCGATTGTCTTGTTTCTTTCCTAAATCAAAAGGGAAACTTATTAGAAGGAATAGGAGGTTTAGAAGCCCAAGCTCTCCTCCGAGAGCTTCCAAACTTTGGAAAAGAAATTCTTACTAGTGTCTATGAAAGTCAGTAAATACAAATTGATAAATAATGAATTCTTTCTGAAATAATAGAACTGAGATTTGGCTTATAAGTAAAAATTTGAGGAAAACATTTAAAACTAACTAAAACTGCTAATTACTTTGTGTGGAAAGGTGGAGATGAGATGAAAAACCTTATCTGGATTAGTTTTGCAGTTTAAAACTGTTCACCTAGAGATCTGAAAGTATGCAGTTCCCTTTTCTTCACATAATCTTCATCCCTATCTATGATCTCAACTTCCTCCTGTGTTTCTTCAGCTGCGTCTCTGTCTTCTCAGGGGATCCAAACCTTAACACGCCACCTTTTGCTATTTACAATTGCCCTGATTTAGGTTGGGGCAGCTTTTTCCTCCAGTTGTGCAAAGTGGCAGGCAAAGGTTTCTAATTTTTTACTCTGATCCTCCATCTTCCCCATCAGCCATTTTGAACAGAAGGGTCTTGGAAGACCACAAATCTCACTCCCTTTAGAGTCCTTCCCTCAACCTCCTCACCTTACACTCAGCTTCCCTTTAGACTTTTGTAGACCACCTTATTGAATGAAGGAGGAGCCAGCTGACTGTGTCTGCCTTTCTTACTAAGATGAGGAACCCTCATTTCCTCAGATAAGTGACATAATGCCTCTGGCTTCTTCAGGGCATACTCAGACTCATTTGGAAGGCCACATCCAACATATGGGCCAAGGTACCCCTAGATGGATGTGGCTGGCCAGTCCTGGATTTTCCCCATAAAGTTCTCAGGATCAGAGTTCATTCCCTCGGAGTCCTATTCCTGTCCTGGATGTAGGGGCAGAAAGCTTCCAAAGGAAAAGTCCCATTGTAAAGGGGAAGGTATTCTGATTCATCTAATAGAAGATTAATTGTATCTCTATTTTATTGGAATCCTCTTTTATTCCAATTAGTATTAGTCAGTTTGATATGATTCTATAGAGGTAATAATTATAAGTTTTCATAGAAGGCCTCAGAGCTATGAACTGCAGATTATAAATCTCCTTGTTTAATCATAGGAATCCAATAAGACTAACCTTGTTTTTCCTTGTTATGATGATCTATCCCAAAATGGCTAAGGTGACTCAGTTAAATGGAAAGTCTTCCAACTATTTTTGTTGCCTTTCTATCCCTTGTCACTCCTCTATTTCCCTACATAGAGAGAAGACCATGAGCATTTGTTCAAGGAGTGACACTGTTTGCCAGCTTGTAGCCCTTTGCTAGTAAATGTTTCGACATCTATTTATCAGCCCAGTTCAAATATGGATTCATCAGTTTGGTAAGACCTCCTTAAAAATCAAGAAAGGTCTGTTAAGATCTGCTTATTAACCCATTTGTCAAACAATGGTATTCTGTGTTTTGTGTAGACCATCCTAGAGGATCAGGGACAAAGTCTCTCCATTAATAAGACTCTTCAGTCTGCTCCAATTGTATTGTTTGGGTATTAAACTCTAAAAATCTAAGGCCCTGGAGGGAGGAGGGGGCATCAGGCACCATAAGGAAGACCTCACTAGAGGGGGGTAATAGATCCTTTAATAAGGTGTCATTGATTCAGAGCTCTGTCTCAGCAGTTTTTCTTGCAGATTCGATAGTTCTGGAAATCCCCACATTCAAAGGAATAAGCTGACCATAGCAGTGTGGTTTATAGATATATATTTAGTAGGGTTATTATAATTAATTGGATTTTAAAGGTCAATATACTCATGAAATCAGCCATGTAGTGGTAACAAGACAGAGTGGCAGATGCCTGCACCAGTCTTAGGCTGAATTCTTAACCAAAAGAAACAGAAAAGCAAATTTTAAAAAACATCTAATATAAAATCTTGATTACATGCAACTGAAAATCCTTTGTATGCACAAAAATAAATTTGCAGAATAAGAAGGAAGATTATACACTAGAGGGAAAATCTTGTTAATAATATCTTTGATTAATGTTTTTATTTAACATATATCAACAACAAATAGAATTATGTAAGACCAAAGTTATTCCTCAAAATATATCAAAGGATACGAATAATGAATTCTCAAAAGAATTGTGAACTATTATGAAATATAAGAAACAAATGTTCCAAGCAGTAATGAAAAGGATAATGCAAAAAATAAAAAATAACCCCCAAAGGTTCACCTCATACCTTGAAAATTGACAATGATGACAAAAGGCAAAAATCATAAATGAAGAAAAGGTTGTACAAACACAGACAATTATGTTTGGTTGATGGAACAAAGAAATGGTACCAGCATTCATGAAAGCTTTCTGGAAGTATGGAAAACATGAGTTTCCTAGGCAAAGTAGATGACCATTAAATTAGGAACAGCTAAATAAATTTTGATACATAAAATATAATGGAATATTCATATTTTGTAAAAAAAAAACCTGAAAGCATGATGAATGCATAGAAGCATAAAAAAGCATAAAACTGATACAAAGTGAAGTTAGCAGAACCAAGAAAATAATGTATACAAATTCTTCAACAGTGTCAATGAAAAAACCACAAGAATAAACAAATGATATACTGAAGATATTTTCCTCTTATACTATGCAGAGATAGGAATCCATGGGTAGAGAACATCATTTTTTTGTGTCTATGTTAATTGGCTATGCTATTTTTTTCTTCTCACTACTCTTTTCCTTTTTCTAGTGGATAATTATCTAGGAGAGAGTAGGCTAAAAGATACAGGGGGAAATAAAAGTAATATAAAAAGTATGGTCACAAATTTAATATTTAAGAAAAACTTGAAATTTTGAAATTATAGAAAAAGTAAACATATCTTCATATATCAAAAAGAATTCATGAAAATATACATTACTCTAGGCAGAGGTGAGGGCCAATGAGTGCACAAAAGATTTATGTTATACTAGATTTTTACAATAAAAAATTTTTTTTCTTTTAAAAATTTTTTTAAGAAATGACTCTGTGGAAGCTGATAATGGAAAGTATTTGGAGAGAAATGTAGGCAATGTGAAAACAAAATAAGTCATCAAAATGGGTCCATGATTTAGGCATAAAGAATGAGATCATAAATAGATTAGAGGAACAGAGAATAGTCTACCTCTCAGACTTGTGGAGGAGGAAGGAATTTATGACCAGAGAAGAACTAGAGATCGTTATTGATCACAAAATAGAAGTTTTGATTACATCAAACTAAAAAGTTTCTGTACAAACAATACTAATTCAAAGAAGATTAGAAGGGAAGTAACAAATTGGGAAAATATTTTTATAGCTAAAGGGTGATAAAGGTCTCATTTCCAAAATATATAGAGAATTGATCCTAATTTATAAGAAATCAAACCATTCTCCAATTGATAAATGGTCAAAGGATATGAACAGACAATTCTCAGATAATGAAATTGAAACTATATCCACTCATATGAAAGAGTATTCCCAAATCACTACTGATCAGAGAAATGCAAATTAAGACAACAACAATACTGTGAAGATGTATTCTGATAGAAGTGGATATCTTCAACATAAAGAAGAGCCAACTCACTTCCAGCTGATCAATGATGGACAGAAACAACTACACCCAGAGAAGGAACACTGGGAAGTGAATGTAAATTGTTAGCACTACTGTCTATCTACCCAGGTTACTTATGCCTTCGGAATCCAATACTTAATGTGCAACAAGAAAATTGGATTTACACACATATATTGTATTAGGTTATACTGTAACACATGTAAAATGTATGGGATTGCCTGTCATCTAGGGGAGGGAGTAGAGGGAGGGAGGGGAAAATCTGGAAAAATGAATACAAGGGATAATGTTATAAAAAATAACTCATGCATATATACTGTCAAAAATGTATAATTATAAAATTAATTTTAAAAAATAAGTCAATAAAAATCTATTTTTAAAAAGAGTTAATGGTGTCCTGGTAACTGAGTTTGTGTAAATAGCAATTCTACCAATGGGGGCTCAGGAATTATAACGATAATTCTTAAGCACATTGCTTCCCCATATCAAGGTAAACCTTAAGATCCTGAAAGTAACTGTGTAGTAGTGGTGCAAATATGGGAACACCAGACTTTTCAATGTGAAGGCAGATTGAGGCCAAACTTTAAAAGATTTTATATACAAGTTCTGTTACTTCTACCTTCTTTTATATGCAGCTTCCTTTCCTCTGATACAGCCATCATGCTGGTGCAGACTTTTATCATTTCCTGTCTCTTCCCTCTTCCCTGTCTTTCTATTCCAAACCCTGTTTTCCTTTCTCTGGCCTTTCCTCTTTCCCATTCCCTCATTTCTCTCTTCAACCCCCTGCCTGGACTACTTCAATACATGCTAATTGCCTTCAGTCTCTCCTGAGCTGGTAAAGCTATCTCTTTGAAGTGCAAGTCTGTCCATGTCACCACCACTCACCCCAACTTACCTGTTAAGCCAACTTCAGTGGCTTTCTATCCCTCCCAAGATCCCATAAAAAAGTCCTTTGTTTTTTTTAATCCCTCCATAATACAAACTTATCCTACCTTCTCAATTTCCTAAATATTCATTTTCATTTTCATATATTTTACAATCCAGCAACACTAGCTATTTTGTTGTTCAAGAAACATCCTTATATAAGGTACTCTATCTTCTGATTCTGTGCATTTTCACTGGCTATTCCTGATGCTTAAAATTTTCTCTCTTGTGGCTTTTCCAAGGCTCATCTAAAATCTTACCTTCTACAAGAAGACTTTCCCACTCTTCCTCAATACTAGTGCCTTCCTACTGAGAGGATCTCATTTTTCCTATATGAATTCATTTCTACAAAGTTGTTAGTATATTGTCTCCCATATTAGCATAAATTCTGCAAGGGCAGAGATAGTCTTTAGCCTTTCTTTGTAGCCATACTGCTTAGCACAGTGGCTGGCACGCTATAGGTGCATAATAATTGGAAATATGGATCAGGAATTGCCCAGACAGTGTTTTGGGGGGTGAGAAGCCACAGTGTGTTGGCATAGGAGTACAAAGTTACCTCATGAAGGTATTGTCCTGACTGGGACCTTATCTTTGGTAAAGTGCTTTGGTAAGCAGAACTGCTTGCCAACTTGTCTTAGACTGAGATCTACATATGAGGTAAAAGATAAGGGAGTTAAAGTCTTTGGAGATTTCTAACTACTTAAATCCTACCTATATTGGGAGGTGAGGTGGTGGCAGAGGATGGCTTCTTCTAAGTCACACCTGTGAATCAGTGTAGGTCACAACCAAGGGCAGAGCCTCTTTAAATTAAATAAATTAATTAAATTAAACTAAAGTCTTTGAGTTTGTCAAACATTAGATTGCTACAATCATTGACATATTCCACTGATGGACTGCTATATTTCTTAACCAGTACCAAATGGTTTTGATGATCTTTATAATATAGTTTTAAGGTCTGGCACAGCTAGGCCACTTCATTGGCATTTTTTTTAATTAATTCCCTTGAAATTCTTGACCTTTTGTTCTTCCAGAAGAACTTTGTTATTATTTTTTTCTAGACCTATAAAATAATGTCTTGGGAGTTTGATTGGTACAGCATTAAATAAGTAGATTAATTTAGGTAGTATTATCATTTTTATTATATTCACTTGGCCTACCCATGAGCACTTGATATTTTTCCAACTTATTAGACCTGACTTTATTTGTGTGGAAAGTGTTTAGCAATTGGGTTCTTATAGTTCCTGACTTTCCCTTGGCGGATAGATTGCCAAATATTTTATACGACCATTAGTTGTTTTAAATGGAATTTCTCCTTGTATCTCATGCTGCTAGACTTTGTTGGTAATGTAAAAAAAATGCTGTTGTTGTTGAGGTTGGAAAAGGGGATCCCCAAAAGTTTGGGGCCCCAGACTAGTATTGTGAAGTTCTCAAAAGAATTTGCAGACTTGAACCCATCTCCTTAGCCAAGGGGCAAAGCTTTATTACAATAGTAAGACCATTACAAAGCAGTTGTAAGGGAATTCCGCAGAGAAACAGAAATAAGAAGATACATTTATTCACCTTTCAATCATAGATATGCTAATTTTATGGCTCATAGGTAGAAAGGAGTGATTTCTGGAATTTAGTTCTTACTGACCAGATTATTACTCACAAGATTATCAGTCAGCAATGAATTGAGGAGTGATTTTATTCACTATTATCTCAGAAGTTCCATCTGTGAGAGTTTCCTGAGGCCAGAACCTATCTAACTAAGGAGTGTTCAGAATCAGACAGATTGGGCATGGGAGTTGAGACAGAAAATCTAGATTCACTGACTTATTACCACAACAGAAACCCCACTAAAATCAGGAGACCACAAAATCATATTACATCAAAATGGGTAGTAATATTTTCTCCACTTCAGTGCCTATGAGGAAGACATCTTTACCTCCTGAATCCACTAGCAAGAATGTTCTTATTATTTATACTATGTACAGTTCTTCTTCTTCATCCTCCTTTATGACCTCAACTGCCTCCTGATTCTTCCCCTGTATCATTGTCTTCCCAGGAGAACCAAAACTTAGAATCCAATTTTTACTATTTACTACTATTACTACTACCAAAATTTACTATTTACCTTGGATCAGGGTAGCTTTTTTCCTCTCAGTTGTATAAGGTGACAGGCAAGGCTTTTTAACTTCTTGCTCTGTTCCTCAGAAGACTGCAGATCTTGCTTTTCTTGAACATCTTCCATCCTCTTCACTTTACTTTCAGCTTTCATTTGGGCTTCTGTAGAAAACCTCACAGAGCAAAATAGTGACCAGCTAATGGCAGCTGGACACTGTCTATCTCTGTCAACTGAACCAGAACTGGTCTCTAATCCATAGATGGCCAGAACTGGACAAAGCGGGCTAGAGACAAAAGAGTCAGGAAACAAACAGAAGTGTGATTAATTTCTGAGTGAGGAAAAAAGCTTGTAAGCAATAACATGTGTTCTGGAGCTCCACCCATGGAAAAGGAAAGGTGGGAGTATGCTTTAGTGTGGGAAGATCTCGATACTTATACCAATAACTGAAAAGTGAATTGTAGCCCTAACAATAAGGTGTAGCACCAATAATGTAACTAGTTTGATTCTTAGCAGGGCTTCATGACCAGAACTTGGGTACTACAGGTGCTTGCCTAAGCTCAGAGATCTCCTGATGCTGGTGTGAAACAATTCTGGGGTTTTGTTGGAGCTGAGATCATCCAGAAGATGACTACAAAGGGTTGCTTTCATGCCAAGCTCAAGGCACAGTATGCCTGCTGGGCCTTAGCTCTGGAAAACAGGGTATCTCCTAATATTTTGTTATTTCCCCCTTTTTGCAAAAGGAACAGGGTCTGAAAGAATCTCCATCCTAATGACCAATAAAGGAGAGGCAGGTATAAACCAAGATGCCACAAGAGGTCAGTTAGGCCAGGATAAGATGTTGTCCAGGGGATTACTTCTTTGAGGGGCCTTATTGGGGAAGTATGTCCAAAGTTTCATTGCTAAGCCATTGCTTGCTTGCAAGTAGAAAAGAGAAGGGAGCTCAGTCATATAGAGGGAGAAAATGCCAACGCGTGCTTGAATCAGGGCCTTGATGGTTGGGCACATAACAAAGGATCTGGAATTTTAGAACAGCTGTGTCTCATCTGGATGTTAGCTGCTTCTGGGTCTCTGCTAGACATACCAAGAGATCCCTTGTGGGTTTTTCCATCTATTCCAAAGCAGGAACTTTCTCCGGATAACCTAGGAGTCTACACCCACAGTTTTACAGCTGTAGGAGTATGCAAAAGGATCTGGCAGGGGCCCTTAGAGAAAACTCCTTAAATCCATCTTTGAATCTTGAGATTCTGGTTAGTATAACCTAAGTCCTTAGTCAAGAGTCTCTAAACAACCCATACAGATGATCTAGTTCCTCAGCCATAGAGGGCTGCTTTCAAGCAATGCAATAAAGTTTTCCCCCTAATTTTCATAACTACATAAAGTCTGGGATATATTAAATTATTTAGAAGGCTTACAATGAACTAGCTTTGAGAAGGGAGACTTACAGGTCACCAAGATAATAAAAAAAATAAAATAAAATAAAAAAAATTAAAAAAAAAAAAAACTTAAACATAAATATCGGAAACAAAAGACCAAAGCAATACAATAGTTATCACCAATAGTAATTGACTCAATATCCATTTAATCAGCATATTTTGAGTCTCAGATTTCTGATATAGTTATCTGGTCCTTAGAAATCTTGTCTTGGACAACAGGCTTTATATTCAGAATAACTCTAAAAGGGATTCTGCTTCTCTGGTTCTAAATTTAGATAATTCTGCTAATAATATCATCTAAATTTGGTTCTCCAATTTTGAAGGTTCAGAGAATTTCAGTTTACATATTTGCTGTTTCTATCCTTACCTAAATCTTGCATCTGGTATAAGATTTTTTTTAATTTATGAGATTTTGTATTTTCTATTTTACTTAGCATCAGATAGTCTTGATTATTACTGCCTTTTGCTCTAGTTTAAGATCTGATAGTTTTAAACCTATTTCCTTTACATTTTTATTAGCCCCTTTGATATTTTTGTTCTTCATTTTTATCAAATAGGCCTGGCCTGTCTGTGCATGAATAATTTGTATTTCTCATTATTTAAATCTTCAATATTTCTGGCTTTGTTTTAGCAGATGTGCTTCAAGGTGCTTCATACTTTTTAGAGTTATTATAAATAGAGCATTGTTATAGGCTAGGACTCTGAACTAATTTAGCATGGTTCAGTATGATTGAGTTAATCCTACAAGGAGATGTTATGGGCCAGAATTTGAAACAAGGTACTAAGTAGAATTGAGGAGACAATGGTTAAATCTAGTTTAGCATTGATTTAATCCTACAACAAGTAATGGTTTCCTAGTGATATAATGATTGGTTTGTATTCAGTGTGGAGCATATAAGCTAGAAGCCTCAGCCAGGGAGATTCAGAGACATTCCAAGAGAAGGCAAAGGACTGGCATCAGGAGCTTAAGCTCTCAAAACCAAGGGAAGAAATTCAATTCCATATTCAATCTTCCTGGTGGCTGGCCTGGACTCTTGCACTTCCCCTACCAAGGCCAGACTGAGAGGATCTCCAGAAAGCTGTGCAGCCCCAGGAAAGAGATTAATAAAGGATTTGGACTTTTAACACCTGGCTACACTTGTGATGATAACCGAACTGAAAGGAAGGCTGCTCCCAGAGACCCCAAGGAAACTGAATAAGAGAACATTACAGAGCATTTTTACTAATGTTTTATTTGTAGGTGCTGATACATCATATTGTCTGAAAAAAAGGAGATTGTTTTATTACCTCAGTTTCTATTTTTGATCCTTCCATTTCTCTTTCTTATCTTATTTCTATTGCTAGGATTTCCTAAATAATTCTGAATAATATTGGTGATAGTTTTATACCAGATCTTACTAAGAAGGCTTCTAGCTTATCCCTATTACAAATAATAGTTCTTGGTGGTTTAGATAGATACGCTTTTTATCAATTAAAGAAAAACACGCTTATATTTTGAAATGTTTTTAAGAGAAATGAATATTGTCCTTTATAAAAAAAATTATATTATTGACATAATCAAATTTGTTAATAGTTTTCCTTATGTTGAACTATCCCTGCCTTCCTGATATAAATCCTACTTGGTCAGAATATATAATTTTTAATGTATTATTATAATCTCTTAGCTAGTATTTTACTTAGGATTTTTGCATCCATATTTATGAATGAAAATATTCTACAATTTTCATTTATTTTTATTCTTCATGGTTTTGGGTTTCTCTTTTTATATTTGTTCATAAAAGGAGTTTGGTAGGACCCCTTTTATTATTCCAAATAATTTATTTAATATTGGAATGAGCTGATCTTTAAATAGTTGATAGATGTCATTTGTAAAAATCTATTGTTTTTTCTTAAGAAGCTCATTTCTGACTTGATCTTTTGTCTTTTAAAATGATCAGTTAATATGATCAGACAGATAATCTCTTAAAATTATTAGACTTTTAAAATGGGAAAATAATGTCACTTTATCATTATCAATGCAGTTTATGTGTAAAATCTAATTAATTTTAATTAATAAATCCTTAATCCAATTTTGAGAACTTGTTACTAAAACGTACTCAAAGCCTGAATTTCTATGACATTAGAAATTTTAGAGGCCAATCATACACATCATATAGTTCTTAAACAAAACAGTCTAATCCTTTTGTTTTCTCAGTATTTTCTATTCCATTTATTTAGACAGTGTTTACATTATATCTTTGTTATATTATCTTATCTAATCATTTCCCACTTTGGAGGTTATCCCTATATTATAATTTGACCACAAGTAGTATGACTTGCATCATATTATAATTAATAACTCAGAGATGTTCTCAGTATCAATCTATTATTTAATAGATTTAATATTGTATTTACAAAACTTCTTGATTATAGAAATTTACTATAGAAGGAAAAAGAGGGATATAGTTACCAAAACAAGAGGAAAAACTTCTTTAACTATTTAATTCCAGGCATGAGTCATAGCTGACTGTCCATCATGTGGCCATAGTGTATCAAAAGGATTAACCAGGTGCAAATTTTTCTTTTCTTAGAGGAAAAAAAAAAAGGAAATAGAGTCAGGAAGATTCTATCTATCTGAAGTTGTCCCCAAAACTTTTCCCAGGCACAGACATCTACCTTTAACAGTTCCTAGATTGCTGCACATGTCATTTTCTAGTACTGGCTTCATGATAATTCAGATGACTTATCTCTGCATTCAATGTTCAAAACAATAGCAAATTTCAGTCCCAGGACTTTTTAATCTTAAATAGTAAAATTTCACTTACCACAACTTAGATTTTGAGTATTTTCCTGAATTTCCTAAGAATTAGCAGTTAACTCTTCAGTTACTTTTAAATTAAACTATCTATATTTTGGAGCATGAGACATATAACAAATAATAGTTGATACATCATTAATATATTGAGGCTACATTTAAACCACCTATACACTAAGAGCCAAGAATTTCTATGAAAATTTTATTATTATGGTAAACTTATTTTTATTATTATCTGTTTTATAGCAAAATATATCTCATTAAATATTTAGCAGTTTTCAAACATCGATTTTTATCATATTCTTTTAAAAGCTCAATTCAGATGTAATAGCATCCAGATTAAAATGTTTTGTCTTACAGCATTTCTGTTACAATGGTCTCTCAAATTCACAATATAAAAAAATTTAGAAATACAGTCATAATACAAACAGCATCATGTATTTAAAACATGAAACAAAAGTTCAGATGATATCAATTACATTCCCAAATTATCATATACAAAATCACTGATCTTATTACATTTGGCATTTTTAAAACACTTTCAGGCATCGAGCAATTAATTCAATTAAAGAAATAATGTAATGTTTAGCATATGTTAAGTACTTTACAATAATTATATCATTTTCATCTTCACAACAACCCTGGGAAGTAGGTGCCATTATTAAATTTTTTTTTGCTCTACAGATCAGAAACTGGAGCAAACAGGAATAAGATACCTTGCCTAAAAAACACACTACTAGTAAGTTTCTAAAAATGGAACAGAGAAGGGTGTCTCAACAAGAGCAGAAACTTATCACACTATCACCATCTCATACATAATTTCCTGGCAGCAGGGTAAAATATATGCTGATGATGAGATCTCACACATACACACACACACACACACACACACACACACACACACACACACACACACCTTGAGCTCTTCAGCCAGACCCTGCTGGGGCAGGTTGGGCCACATATACTATATACCTGGCTGATACCCCCAGGATGCCCAGAAGCACAGGATCATTGGGGCCATTGCCAGTGGGGGGACCCTGTTGCAGCTGTTGCTCTATCCCCTGCACCAGGTGGGCTCTAGAGCTTTGAATTCCATGGAACAGCAGAACACAATACAAGTTTCCCTATATTTTTCTAGCATGTTTTCAACAATTGTATTTGGGAATCTGGGTCTGTGATGAGAGAGGTTAACAGAGAAATAAATAAGTTACAGTCTCTGTTCTCAAACAGTTCACAAGATAGCAGGAAAACAATTAGAAAGTATCTAAAACACAAGTTAAAATATAATTGTGTTGTGGAATTTGAAAGATTGTCTAAGAAAAACACATTTTTAAATGTTTAAGCAGGGGAAATGAATTTGGGTATGAGTTCAGTTCAACTTTACTATAATGCTTCCTTTATACAGAAAAGAATTTAAAATCCACGGAAATGCTTATTTTCTCTAATTTTCAGTGAAATTACTGAAAATAAAGCTGTAATCTTTATTTCGAAATACTATTTTCTGTATAACAAATCCCCCCTTAAAAAAAAGAAATCTTTCCCAAACCTCCTTAAAACTTTTTTTCCTCCCTGTCATTCTCCTTCCCTCTTTTCCCTCCCTTCCTTCCTTCCTTTTTTTCTTTCTTCTTGAAAAGCAGATAGATTGAGAGATGGACAGGAGTCAGCACGAACTGAGATCAAATCTGGCCTCAGATACTTACGAGCTGTGTGATCCTGGGTAAGTCATTTAATCTCTGTTTGCTTTAGTTTCAACTACATATAATAGTACCTACCTCTCAGGGCTGTGGTAAGAATCAATTGAGATAACATTTGGGTTTTTTTAAGTGTTTAGCACAGTGCTTGGCATGCCTAGCACATAGTAGGCACTTTGTTAATGCTTATTCTGCCCCCAATCCCTTCTTTCTGCTTTCTATTTTCCCCCTTAGTCTCTCATTTTTTCTTACTCCCTCCCGTGAAAGCCCTCTCATATCCCCCAAGGCCACAGTATGAACAACCTGGAAGATAACTAGGGTTGCTGGCCCACTGGCACAGGAGGAACTTGCTTCATGTAGAGTCAGGGGGTGTGGCCCCAACTATTCCTACAACCTGCTTCTAAAATCCTCTCTGCAGGCCTAGGCAGTTCTGAATTGGGTAATAATTCCATGTTGAGCAGGCACATTGGGGCAGGTTGGGGAAAGAATGAAAAATATCAAGTAAGAGATCCAATTTTGAGTTCCCACTATTACCACTGAGCAAGCTAGTCAATTTTTCTAGGCCTCGGTTTCCTCGTTTGTAGAACTGGATTACTGCTAAGGTCTCTTCCAATTATCATAATTCTCTAGATTTCCTTAGAAGGAATCTTGTTCTAAATTTTCCTTACTGAGAGGCAGGATAAAGGGGTAGCCCTTGATACTTTGCCCAGACATGGGCATCTGGACATGATTAGCAAATGAAAAGACAAAGCCTCTTTTCCATGGACCAAAGGTTCAGAGCTGAGAGATGAAGGAGGCATACATATTGGCTCTAATTCTCACAGAAATGTCCCAGAATTCAGACACAGTAAATTCTTGTTTTTTATTCTTCCTTTCCTTTCTAATATGTTCTTGACTTCTATATACAAGTGGTTTTTCCCCCAGGATAGATAGGTAAGGTGCTTAATTCTCCATTTACACAGCTGAGGGAGCAGAGTGGGCTATTTTGTGAAACAAAAGCCTTCCTTCTCCAGTGTGCACCAGTCATCTTCCTGTAGTACACCTCCTTACTCCCCATGTCTCCCTCTCCCATTAGTATAGGTAAAATAAAAGTCATTTATTGTCATTCTCTGCAAATCTGACCCTTCTCCAGGTTTCTCTCCTATTGAGAGCCCTATAACGGGCTCAATCCCCCAGGTCAGGAACTTTGAATTCCCTTGACATTCCCTCTCCTGCTCTCCATACCCAATGGGTATGACATGGGAGAGACATCTTGTCTCTCCTCCCTCTAGCCCCTCTTCCAAAGTATCCCTTCCTTCTGCTCACATGGCCTCCCTTGGCCAGGCTCTCACTACCTCTCACCTGCACTAGTGCTGTAGCCTCCTAATGCATCTCCCTGCTTCTCTTCTCTCTTCTCCCTCCAATCCACACTTCACAGAGCTGACTTTCCTAAGGCACAGCCCTGGGACTGCTCCAAAACCTGCCTGGAGGAGTCCAGGGTCCTCCAGGATGAGAATGCACTCTCCTGAGCCTCTACAATCTGCTCCCCTTGTGGCCTTCTTATGTTCTTTCCTCCCCTTTATGCATTTCTCATTACAGACAAATGGCTATTAGTTGTTCCTGAAAATCTGCATTCCATTTTCCATTTCCATGTCTTTACACAGTCTAAAATCCAAAGCTAAAATCCTAGAAAATACATCTGCCTTGCCAGCATCCACCTGAATGCTTACTTTTTTTTGTTTGTTTTGTTTAATTATAGCTTTTTATTGACAGAACATATGCATGGGTAATTTTTTTACAACATTGTCCCTTGCACTCACTTCAGTTCCAGCTTTTCCCTTCCCTCCCTCCACCCCCTCCCCAGACGGCAGGCGGTCTTATACATGTTAAACATGTTACAGTATATATACCCTAGATACAATATATGTGTGCAGATCCATACAGTTCTCTTGTTGCACAAGAAGAATTGGATTCAGAAGGTAAAAATAACCTGGGAAGAAAAACAAAAATGCAAGGAGTCCCCATTCATTTCCCAGTGTTCCTTCTCTGGGTTTAGCTGATTCTGTCCATCATCGATCAATTGAAACTGAATTAGATCTTCTCTTTGTCGAAAATATCCACTTCCATCAGAATATATCTTCATACAGTATTGTTGTTGAAGTGTATAATGATCTCCTGGTTCTGCTCATTTCCCTCAGTATCAGTTGATGTAAGTCTCTCCAAGCCTCTCAGAATTCATCCTGCTGATCATTTCTTACACAACAATAATATTCCATAACCTTCATATACCATAATTTACCCAACCATTCTCCAAATGATGGGCATCCATTCAGTTTCCAGTTTCTGGTCACTAGAAAAAGGGCTGTCACAAACATTTTGGCACATATAGGTCCCTTTCCTTTCTTTAGTGTCTCTTTGGGATATAAGCCCAGTAGTAGCACTGCTGGATCAAAGGATATGCACAGTTTGATAACTTTTTGGGCATAATTCCAGATTGTTCTCCAGAATGGTTGTATTTGTTCACAACTCCACCCACAATGCATCAGTGTCCCAGTTTTCCCACAGCCCCTCCAACATTCATCATTATCTTTTCTAGTCATCTTAGCCAAACTGATAGGTGTGTAGTGATATCTCAGAGTTGTCTTAATTTGCATTTCTCTGTGATTTGGAACACCCTTTCATATGAGTAGAAATAGTTTCAATTTCATCATCTGAAAATAGTCTGTTCATATCATTTGACCATTTATCAATTGGAGAATGGCTTGATTTTTTATATATTAGAGTCAATTCTCTATATATTTGGAAATGAGGCCTTTATCAGAACCTTTGACTATAAAAAGTGTTTTCTCAGTTTATTGCTTCCCTTCTAATCTTGTTTGCATTAGTTTTGTTTGTACAAAAACTTTTTAATTTTATCAAACTGTGCATACCCTTTGACCCAGCAGCGCTACTACTGGGATTATATCCCAAAGAAATACTAAAGAGCGGAAAGAGACATATATGTGCCAAAATGTTTGTAGCAGCTCTTTTTGTTGTAGCTAGAAACTGGAAGATGAATGGATGTCCATCAGTTGGAGAATGGTTGGGTAAATTGTGGTATATGAAGGTTATGGAATATTATTGCTCTGTAAGAAATGACCAGCAGGAGGAATACAGAGAGGCCTGGAGAGACTTAGATCAACTGATGCTGAGTGAAACGAGCAGAACCAGAAGATCACTGTATACTTCAACAACAATACTGTATGAGGATGTATTCTGATGGAAGTGGAAATCTTCAACATAAAGAAGATCCAACTCACTTCCAGTTGATCAATGATGGACAGAAATAACTATACCCAGAGAAGGAACACTGGGAAGCGAATGTAAATTGTTAGCACTAATATCTGTCTGCCCAGGTTGCATGTACCTTCGGATTCTAATGTTTATTGTGCAACAAGAAAATGATATTCACACACATGTATTGTACTTAGACTATATTGTAACACATATAAAATGTATGGTATTGCCTGTCGTCGGGGGGAGGGAATAGAGGGAGGGGGGGCAATTTGGAAAAATGAATACAAGGGATAATATTATAAAATATATATATAATAAAAAAAAATAAAAAAAAAAACTTTTTAATTTGATATATCAAAATTTTCTATTTTGTGATCAATAATGATCTCTAGTTCTTCTTTGGTCACAAATTTCTTCCTCCTCCACAAGTCTGAGAGGTAATCCTATGTTCCTCTAACTTATTTATAATCTCATTCTTTATGCCTAAATATTTACCCATTTTGATCTTATCTTGGTGTACAGTGTTAAGTGTGGGTCCATGCCTAATTTCTGCCATACTAATCTCCAATTTTCCCAGCAGTTTTTGTCAAATATTGAATTCTTATCCCCAAAGTTGGGATCTTTGGGTTTGACAAACACTAGATTGCTATAGTTATTGACTATTTTGTCCTGTGAACCTAACCTATTCCACTGATCAACTTGTCTATTTCTTAGCCAATACTAAATGGTTTTGGTGACCTCTGCTTTATAATACAGTATTAGATCAGGTACAGCTAGCCGCCTTCATTTGATTTTTTTTCATTAGTTCCCTTGAAATTCTTGACCTTTTGTTCTTCTATATGAATTGAGGAAGCTAAAAGTTAAGTGACTTACCCAGAATCACATACCCAGGAAGTGTCTACAGCTAGATTTGAACCCACTTCTTCCCAACTCTATCCTCCTGGTCAGAGTTGCGCTGTCTATATAACCCTGTACAAATCACCAAACTTACCAGGTTCATCCCTTCCTCTCTCCCCCCAGGAAATGCTCCTCTACCCTGTACTAGGTTGTAGCCTGGGATCCTAAACTGGTCCAGTAAGGGACCTCAGGGATCATCAAGTTCTCTGGTCGCATTTTAGAAATAAGAAAAGGGTCCTTCACAGAGAAAGTGATCTGGCTACAGCCCCAAAGTAAGGCAGGAGCAGAGCTGGAATCAGAGCCAGCCCAGAGATTTCCCTTTCCCATAATTACCCTCCCACTGAGAAGGGCTTCTGGTTCCCTGGCACCTTGCCTACAAATGGAAAATGAGACAAAACCTCTCCCCAGCCTACCATATGAGTAGCAGGGTGAAAGAAGCACACAAGTCCATTGTCCAGTTCTTCGGTCTCTAGGTCCTGCGCATTAATTAGGACAGTCCAATTCAGCTGCTGTACTGGTGTTGTGTCTACCATTTTTGGTGTTTCGGTCAAGAGGGACATGGCTGTCATCAGAGTCAGAAGAGCTGCTGACATCTAGCCAATCCTTCTGGGCCGTTGTGGAGAGTGATGACATCGTCATCATCTGTTCCTTCTCTTCTTGGTTCCACAGGTCACAGATGTTTCTGATCGGGATCCCCTTCTGCTGGGTCTGTATCTGGAATGACAAGAGCATACCCAGGTCCCCCAACCCAGGCCCTTCCAGATGCCATCTAAACCCTTCCACATCACTTTGGAGAGCCATTATAGGAAGAAAAACTTTTACCTTCTCTAGCTTATGGTGAAGATGGGACAATCTCTTTCTATCTCCAAAGTTTTTCCCTTAGCTGTCTCTAAACAAACAAACAAACAAAAAAAAAAAAAAAAAAAAAAAACCAGACAAATTTGGCCTACAAATTCTCAAAAAGAAGAGCCTAATTTATTTTTTTTAATCAAGCATGGCCCCAGTATTACCTGGAAGATCAGAAAAAATGGTCCATCAAAGGGTCTGTAGACCATAATAGCGGTCTATAAGGTTTTATAGCTTCATCTGTTTTGCCATTGTGTGGAATAGCAAGCCATACCTCAAATTGACTATTCAGAGTTATCTCAAAGCGAAGAACAGAATCTCCTGAGAAGCTGATGGTCCACTCACTGGGATCTCAGAGAAAGGAGAGCTGGTTTCACAAAGGCTAAGAGAGAATTCAAATGGTCAGAGGAAAAAAATTACAGAAACTATTCACCCACCCATCTCTGTTAATCCTCCTAAAATCTTGGCAAACTCGATCTTTATTCCCTTATCTCTGGAATATAGGTGGGCTTTTTGTGGGGTCTTGATTAAGCAATACCTGTTTCAAAAGAAAGAGTCTGTTCAGCTCCTAAGGTTAATAATCAATTTAGAGGTTTCTGAGGAGACTTGGTTTTTACTTCAAGCTTTTCTCAATCAACAAATGGAGATTAGCCAGTTTGTAGACTTCTTGAATATCTCCATATGATTAAATATTTAGTCAGATTCTTCTCTCTAAGCAGTTACCTCTTAAATGTTTTCTCTTGGAAAGTCTTTATTCTTCTTCCCCAAGCCTAATGATTAAACCCTTGGTACTGAGTCTTAATATTCTGAGAAGTCCTCAGTTTCCTTTCACCCATGGTTAAAGTGTTATAAAGTGTTACAATGTTTGTTATATCATTCACTCAAACCAATAGGGTTGACTTATTATAAATGTTTGCTTAAGCTTAGCTGTCACAATACTTAAACTATTTTAAGTTCTTTATCATGATATTTATATAAAGAATTTTGTTTCCCAAATCCATCAATTTACTTCATACATTAAAATATTAATGGTAGGTTCAATCTTCCTTAGTGTTTTTACGAGAAACCACACAATTCCTCACAAAAGTGATTATTCTGAGAAGTCCTCAGTTTCCCTTTTCGCTCACCATCAAGAGGGCAAATGATCTGAAGTTCCATATATCCAGACCTTAATGTTTTTATCTCAGGATCCTAATTTAAGACAGAACTCTAGAATGTTCCTAGCTAAATTTGGAGAAGGGGAAATGAAGCTGAATACTGAAAAAGATTTCTTAGATGATACTGATGAGATCTAGATAAGGAGTATCTAAATGAAATTAGGTTTAATTGAGGTCTAGTGGCAGGTTTAGGGTACAGGGAGTCAAATAGAGCTCCCCTGCAATCCCTTTGGATCTGGCACAAAGATACAGAGTTAAATGAAGTCTAGTAGCGGTGCAAGAGTCTTCTGTAAAGGAATTTACAGACCCAAAAACCTAGATTGATAAAAGAGGTTTATTGTGGGGTTTGGAAGTAAAGTTTAGTTAGTAAAGTTGAGGGTAGAGATAAGAGGGCACTGGAACTACAGGTCCAGTGGGCAGAAACCCTTGACATGACCAGTGTAAGGATGTAAGGTTGTTTGGGATCTTTACAAAGAGTGGACTCCAGTTTTGTCCCTTTTATAATAGGGGGGCTTTTGATAATCTGAAGGGGCTCGTGGGTAAAGTCCCAGGTTGGCTTCTGGCTTGAGCTTCATCCAGGGTTAGAATTTGAATAGAATTCCATGGGTTTTTAGATAAAGAGGAAACTGTTTGTGCTTGGGGTGGGGGTTAGGAAACCTGAGCAGATCATTAGAATGGGGGTTGGGACAGCCCAAGTTGGCTCAGATCCGATAGGGGCTGGGAGAGCCTGGATATCTCCCACTGGAATTCAAAAGGGTGCTTTTGGCCAGGATTTGTCCTAGCTTCTTCAAGCCATGGGAGTTGGGATTCAGAAAGGAATCTTAAAGGGACTATAATCAATCCTTCTGTTATCTCTTCTAGGTGTAATTGACTGACCTTTTAAGTCAATGTTCTTTCCATGTCTAAGATATTACGCCAAATTAACCTGTCCTAGTAGGTCAATTTAACCCTACCTCTGAAACATGCACTTATTAAGCACCTACTATGTACCAGGCACTATGCTTAACAAATAACATTTCAGTTCATTTTCCTAACAACCCTGGTGATGATTTCTAGTAGGATCCCCATTTCGAAGTTGAAAAAATAGAAAAAGCTAAAAGTTAAATGACTTACCCAGTGACACCCAGGAAATGTCTAAAGCTAGATTTGAATTCAGTTCTTCCCAGTTCTATCCTCCTGGCCAGAACTGCTCCAAAACTCCAAAAGGTGTCACAAAGAGCCAGAAAGGACAAACAACTGAATCACAAAAAGATGTTCAGAAAGATACAAGCAAGCTATGTTACAAGGTGTCTCAAAAGAAATTTCAGACTTGAACACATATTTAAGTCAAGCGACAAAGTTTATTGTAATTGTATTGCCTATTGAAGTGGTCCAAATTTCAAGAGAATTTAGCAAGGAACCTGAAGCTAGGAGACACATTTATCTAGATCTTCATGTTATTGATATGCTAATTTTATAGCCTAAAGGTAGAACTGAGGAGTGGTCTCAGGAATTTGGTTATCACTGACTAGCTAAACCTAGGACTATCCTAAAGCCAGAAGACTTTAGAATCATTGACAGACAAGATTGTCAGAACAATAGTTAGAGTCTCAGGATCACTAATATATTTTCCCTAAAGTTTAAGGGAAGCAATATTATTATATTCCTAGGCCAGAAGACTTTTACAGTCATTGACAGAACAATATCATTCTTGGATCAGAGGGCCTCAGGATCACAGATTCCAAAGCCAGAAGATTTAGTACAACTAACAGATTGTTAGAACAGAAGCACCCTAAGGTCAGGAGACTTTAAAATTATTGCTGTCTCTTCTAGAAGCTATATTCTATAAGTATGAAAGAAGAGAAAGTGCACTGGTAATGGGTAGAGTGGCAACTAGACCCCTTTTCTTCAACCTTTTCAGTAAAAGAATAAAAGGAAACACTACTTGAGAACAGCCTTGGTTCAGTTCTTTCCTATTCTTTTCCAAAAGTTTGCTACCCCACCTAATTTCTTGCACATACCTCTTGCAATACACATTCAGTGATTGAAGGAAGAATGTAGAGGGACACAGATAGTGGGGGAACTCTGGGTTAAGTATAAGACCCTTCAGCCCAGAGGGAACTTGCTGACAATGTCTGGTTCGGCTTCCCGTCTCCCTTTGGTGCCTTTCACCATTCCTGAGAAGTCAAGGAGGGTGTGCCTACCTGTGATCTACTTGAAGCAAGGGATACTTACTGTAAGGATGCATTTACATATCAATAGCAGGGTGCTTATATTTAATACTTACACAGTATGCTGTGGTGATGTAATGCTACTATAGTTCGCACTTGCACAGTGTACTGTGATGATGTGGTGGTGATGTAATGATTCTATAGTTGGCACATGCTCAGTATGCTGTAGTGATGTAATCACACTAAAGTATTTAGGGACTGAGAGGACTTGAAATAAACTAACTCCATCTTTGACCATCTTCTTGGGTTCCTGCTTCATTACTCCCCCACTAAGACTAAGGACTCGGCTGGTCCAGAGATCCTCCAGAGAGCTAGTCCAGACGTATATTTTGGCACCTTAGCATGGAGGCCTCTAGAGAGCATAGTACATTTTGGCACCTCAACTTAAGGGGTCTAGAAAGCACATTACATGTAACGTGCTCTCCTGGCAGTTACAATTACTAGTCTGTCCTAGACCCACCAGAGTACCTTTGACCACTGTCCTTTGCAGTGTGAACTCTACCCAGCTCGCCTCCTCTGAGGCCTTCTAAGGTCTCTGGCTACAATCTCTTGAATCTATAGCTTAATAACCGGTAGCGCACTCAAGAACAGCCACGTGTAATCTTAAAAGCCTTTATTATACCTACTCACATAATGCCCTAACTGGTGCCCTGACTTGTTGGTTCCCGAGTGAACACCTGGTCTGAAGACCCACGTGTTCACTACTAAAATCCTTACCTCTTTCGGCTATCCATCTTAGCTTGGCCACCCAGGCTAGGGAGCCAGGGTGAAGAGCGCCAGGTTAAAGAGAGCGATTGCTGCCTGCAATGGGCTTACATAGGGCCTGTGAGGTCACACACAGAGCCAATCAGCGAGAGAGTCACCCATTACGAAGCTATCTCAATATGGCCAGGATCCCACCCAAGGGCAGTCCTAATATCCACAGAAATTACTTCCGGACCACTCAATCTCCCGATTTGCTGTGGCGCCCATTTAAAGGCCCCTTACAATTACAGAAGAAGTGTTCTCTATATCTTTCAAGAACATAGATTGACAATGGAAAGGAATGGAAGGAAACTTCTGGCCCATTAACATCCCCATCATTCATGTTCTTTTACAGGAGCAACTCTGGTGAGATGTACATTCAAAGCTGTCTGCACCTCAAAGGCTTTTTTACTCACATTACTCACATAAAGTTATCTGCCTTGAGAAATTCAACCCCTTGCTGTCTTTCCTTCTATATTCTCATACTTTACAGCAGTAATGCTCCAAATTTTTGGACAAGACACTAATACTCTTAAAAATTACTGAGAATCTCCACTTCCAGAACTTTTATTTGTATGAAATTTATTAGAATCTATCTTAGACATTTAAATATCTTAATATTTTTATGAAACTTGTTTATATCTCCCTTTCTCTTGAAAATGTCTCTCAAACACTTTAAAACTCTGACACTTGAAAGTGTCAGACCATACTTCGAGAACCAATAATGATGATCTCTAGATTTTTTTTTTTTAATCACCATAAACCTTTCAGCAAAAATCCCAGTACTATCTGCCACCACCGCACTCTAATCCCTTGGAACATAAAATCAGGTAATATTTAGACAGGTTGCATCTTTTTATTTCCTAAGATTTCCCCAAGTTATAGGTCTGGACAAGGAGCCAAATATCTGCTAATAGTCATTTTAATTATGACTAGGCAGGGGACAAGTAAATTCCTGAGTGAATCACAGGGTGAATCACAGACACACACGCCTCCAAAAAAAGTAAAAAAAAAAAAAAAAAAAAAAAAAAAAATCACTTTCAGAGGGAGACCAATGGGAAAACAATGAGCCCGGAAGAGTAGTGGTCTTTAAGAAGCTCCACTCCAAAGACCAAAGTCCAGTCTGCGAGGAGCGGAGCGGGAGCGTGGAAAGCGACAGCCCGGCCCAGCAGGACAAGCCCGCCGGTCCAAAGAGGTTTTAGGCAGGGAATCGGCACTGCTAATTGTCAAAGGCCGACGGAGCCAGAGGACTGAAACCCCAGCAGCAGTTAGCTTTATGTGTCTTCGATTTAGCCGGTCTGGATTCCCCCGGTTCTGGGTGTTCGTCGGTGCCGTCATGCTTTTCACCAGTGAGTGATCTCAGCTCTTCCGGGGACGGACCAAGGAAAGGCAACCCTTGGGGGAGGGAGGTGTTCGAGGGGGGGAGGGGAGGGAGAAGGAGGGGTCCGGAACACTGTTTCCTACATTTCTTCACAGTAGCTGCTTTTTCCCCACTGAAGCGTCTACTTTGTTTCAATTCACAAATACAAATGTTCCCTTGTAGAAGGGAAGGAGGTAGGCTGGGGCAGCTGTAATCCCAGACTCGTCCTTTTACTCGCGGGCGTTCGGCCCCACTCTCCCTTTAACGTAGTGTGTGAAATTCTGCACCAGATTTGGACCCCGTGACCCGGCTTTTCAGGCTTGAAAATTAATTGGCAGCAGAAAGTTGGGGAGTAACTATGAAAGAGAAGAAATGATGGTGTCAAAATCCATCACATTTTTTTTTACTGCTGGTTCTTTACGTCGTTCACTATCTTCTGTAAAATCTGGAGGCTGTCATCTATGATTAGGGAAAACACAGACACTATAATTTCCTAGATTTTCTTCTCGTTAATGAATTCAATCAATAGTTGTTTTGTTTTACAAATTTTTTCACACTATTGGTAACTTTCTTCGTTAATTTCATCTCCTGTATTTATATCTGTGACAGATGTAAGGTGGAGTCTGATGTCATCCAACCTCAGGCTGCCATTGACTTCTCGTATATTGACTTTCATAATCACAAGCTCTAAGGAGATCCAGATGTAGGACAACTTATTCTTCATAAATAATTTGCCTTCTCCTCTTAATAAATTAGCTTGAGCCCCCACTCCAATTCATTTACAGTATTTCTTAATTATTTAGTGAAATAGAAATGCCACTAATAAGACCATAATGATGCCACTAATAATAACATTCATCTGTATTTAATATTAAAATTTCTAAAAATCCTCTATTAACAAATGAGCAATAATAAACATATAACATGTACATAGGTGGGGGCAGCTACACGGCACAGTGGATAAAGCATGGGCCTTGGAGTAAGGAGGATCTGAGTTCAAATTGGAGCTCAGACACTTGCTAGCTGTATGACCCTGGGAAAGTCACTTAACCCCAATTGGCCCTCAAAAAACCATTTTGGACATATGTGCTACAATATGATTAAAGTCATAAAACCTTGAAGTCTCAAAATATCAGTACTTGACTTGTCTTTTCCTCTATGGAAAGACAGTCCAAAATCATTTAATTCGTTCCAGATAATAAAGTCTCTTTAGCATCTTATTAACATTTGTCCTGGAGATTAGTCTTCCCTTTCCTTGGTTTTTCTCTTCATCAATGAAAAAAAAAAGTCTTTTAGCATCTCTCAGCCTCTTGAAAGAATCTTCTATATTTATGGTTAACTTTTTTTTAAACTTTTTTATTGTTTTCTTTTTCTGGTTATACATATACATTAATTTTTTAAATGCACATTTCTTTAGAAATCATGTTAGAGAAAAATCAGAACAAAAGGGAAAAACTGCAGCAGAGGAAAAAAACTGAAAAAAAGTGAACATAGCATGTCTTGACTTTAGTCAATTGACTTTTCAATCACCATAATTCTTTTTCTAGATGCCAATGATGTTTTCTATCCAAAGTTTATTGGGATTTCCATGGATTACCAAGATTTTTCATAGTTGATCATCACACAATCTTGCTGTTCCTGTATACACTGTATTCCTGGCTCTATTTATTTCACTTAGCATCCATTTGTATAAATCTTTCCAGGGCTTTCTAAAATCAGCTTGTTCATCATTCTTATATAATAATGCTTATAGAATATATTTTTAAAGAACATATATATTCCATTAATTTCACATTCCATAATTTATTCAGACATTCCCCAATTGATAGCCATCTATTCATTTTCCAATTCTTTGCCATCACAAAAAGAACTGCTACATTTTTGCATATGTGGGTCTTTTTTCTTCCTTTTTGATTTACTTGAGATACAGATCCAATAGTAGCAGTATTCTTCCCATCTAATTTTAATTGCATTGAATTTGCTCATGCAAAGCTTTTTCACTTTTATTTAAGCAAAGTTGTCCACTTTACTTTCTGGGATCCATTCTATTACTTGTTTGAAAATGAATTCTTCCTCTTTCATAGATCTGAAAGGCAATTTCTTCCTTTCTCTTCTAACTTGCTTTTGTTGTCACAGTTTTTAGATGATTTAATCAAAACTGTCTATAGTCATATGGGGGAAATGCTCTAGTTCACTATTGATTAGAAAAATGCCTATTAAAATAACTGAGCTATCACCCCACACCTATCATATAGGTTAATACTACAGAAAAGAAAAATGACAAATGTTGGTGCGAATGTGGGAAAATTGAGACACTAGTGCATTATTGGCGAAGTTGTATAGTAATTCATATGGTTATTTGTAGAGCAATTTGGCACTATGTTCAAAGGGCTTTAAGACTGTACATACTTTTTGAGAAAACAATGCCTTTCTAGATCTGTATCCTAAAGAGATAAAAAAAAATGAAGAAAAGGACACTTATGTAAGTGCAAAAATATTTATAGCAGCTCTTTTAGTGGTGTCAAGAAGGTGGAAGTTTAGGGGATTTCCATCAAATGAGGAATGACCAAACAAGTTGTTGTATATGATTGTGATGAAATACTATTGTGTTATAAGAAATGGTGAACAAGATGCTGTCAGAAAAACCTGGATTGTAAAAATATTGTACAATTATCAGTTGTGAATGACTTAACTATTCTGAGCAATACAATGATCCAAGACAATTCTGAACGACTTACAATATCCATCTCTAGAGAAAGAATTGATGGAGTATGAATGTCAATCAAAGTATACTTTTTCTTTTTCTTTTTTTTTGTATTTGCTTTCACAACATAACTAACATGGAAATATGTTTTGCATGACTGCACATGTTCAACCCATATCAAATTGCTTGCATTCTCAATAGGGGTAGAAGAGAGGGAGAGAGAGAATTTCAAAAAAATTTAAATGACATTAAAAACTGTTTTTGTCTGTAATTGGGTGGGGGAAATATTAAATATAAAAAATGAAAGTTACTTGTCTAAAATCACAGAATTAAGATAGAAGCATGTGAATGAGAACTGAATTTCTCAAAACCGAGGTCAATGCTGTTCTTCTCTAAGAAAACTACCTGATTCCATGAAACCAAAGTCTGATGCTCTGACTCTTATTCTAGGCCACTTTCTAATATTACATAATACCCCATGATCCAAGATTGGAAGAAAGGTAAGGATTCAAATAGAAACAGGTCAGAAGGACATTATGTTCCAGCACACAAACTAAAATTAATTTGTGTGAATACATAGAAATGGGAGGTGGAGTACAGAATTTGAGAAGTAGCTAATAGTTGAATTTTACTAGGAATAATAACATACAAAAGGGAAAGAATACAAGATAGCTGAAAAAGAAGACTGTGGAAGATCAGGAGTTTGTATATTCATCATTTGTATATTCCATCCTAGAGGTGATGCCTCCCACCAACACCCACCTTCAAAAGAAGATTTTTGAGTAGAGGAAATAATGGTCAGGGTTCTCCCTTACTTTTCCAATTCTAGAGGATGAATTGGAGAAGGGAAAATGAATGAACACATGGGGATTAATTAGAAGACTTATAATAGTCCAAGCAAGAGATGGTAAGGATCTGATCTAGGGTAATGGCCCTGCGAGTAGAAAGCATGGCTTATATATGACAGGAGCTAGAGAGATAGAAGAGAGAAGATTTCATCTAGTTGGATATGGACAATAGGGAAGAGAATATCAAAGCTGAATCCAAGACCATAGACCTGAGTGACCAGGAGCATGGTGTGGTTCTCAAAAAGACTGAAGACTAGAGAAGAGTCAAGTTTGAAGGAAAAGTCAACCAGTTTCATTTTATATGAGGTGCCTTTTGGACATGCAGATGACCTTTTTCAAGTCCCTTCTGCATTTGTGAATCCCTACTCTATCCCAGGTGAATAAGGGGGCCACTTTTCCTATATCCTGATGAATCTTTTTTCTATCCTATCATAGGCAATGATACCTCAGCAGAGGAAGAAGCTTTTCTGAGAAGGAACCAGGGAGAGTCTATCCTGTTCCACATAGGCAAAGGTTTTGGAAATAAGACTCTTTCTATTGAATGGCATTTTCAGACTGAGAATATCCGCCTACTCAAACTCTGGCCAGATCAAAGTAAACCAATGTGGATCAATCCCCAGCAGAGATTCAAAAGCAGACTATTTGTCCATTACTTAAGTTCTCTGATGATCACAAATCTGACCTCTAAAGATAGTGGAAATTATGAAGCTCACATTAAATCAGTCTTGGGAAAGGTGAACACTCAAAATTTCATATTAACTGTTTCAGGTAAGTAACCTTTCCCCAGTTGCACCTCAACTCACCCTCCCCTTAGCTGTCAACAGCTTCTACTATGTCACATTCAGAGCTCATCACATTCAAACCTGTCTCCCCTCCAACTTTGCCCTTTGAAAGGGGAAGGAGAGATGGAGCTGCTGTGTATTGCAAGATAGAGGATGGAAAATCTGAGTCTAGTTCTTAAGTTCACCCACTTAAGAGGCTAGGGAAAGAGACAACTCTTTCTCTGTACTTTTGTTTGACTCTCCTGATTGAGTTCAATGAATGAATGGAGCTGACTGAAAGAACACTTGACTTTCCCTAGAAAGAAGTCAGCTCATTGAGCTAATCAGTCACTCAGGCCTACTGCAGTTCCTAAGCATGTCCTATGGGCAAATTTCCCTTTCTTATGGGCTAAGGGGGCTCCAGAAAAACATAGGAAAGAATTCTTTCCCTGTCTATTGAGAGCTCTGATTCTGATGAAGGAGCGAGGAGACCCTCTAAAAGAAAGGAGAAGGGAGAAAGAGGATTCCTGGGGAGAAATTGAGGAAGAAATGCAAGTACTAAGTAAACATTGGGGGACATTGCAAATCATGACTGTTGTGATTTTTAATTCATAACTCCTCTGGTACTCACTTCTTTTTTTTCTGTCCTTTAATTCACCTAGCCGCCTTTCCTTCTTTGCCCTCTTTCTCTCCCTATTCTTATTTCCAAATATCCTCGATATTCTATTAAGACTATAATCTCTGCCAGTCCTTTCCCTGTTTCCTGCTAGTTCCTACCCCACATACTTCCACCTCCATCCCCACTTCAGCTCTCAATACCTCTTTCCAGTGGCAGATTGAACCTAGTTGATTTTAACTTATTATTCATGGTATTGTGACTACAGGATCTAACATGAAAACATGCAATCCATGGCTTCAGCTTGGCAGCCTGGTCCTACTGGTGATACACCTGGGAAAATGCATATATGGAAATTTCAATATAACCTGAAGAAAGAGGCAAGATGATTTTGCTCCTTCCCTGGAAAGAAGTGAAGCTCATTGAGCTAGGCACAGAAAATGGTGCATGGTATAATGGTCAAGCAAATGTTGAAATAAAAAAACCAGGAACTAGTGTGATCACAAAAAGCCCAAAGTTCACATCCTGGCTCTTCCCATTTTCCCCTTTTTGCGGCTGGAAAAGTGAATGACTTGTTTGAGGTTATATAAAAATAATTCTAAATATAGATTTACAAAATCACAATTATTAGACTACAAGAAATATTCTGAATATGGGCCAAACCAGTGGTTATGAGAAGCTGATCCAGAAGGCGTGAAGAATATTAGAAAAGATAACTACACTATTCTGTAAAAATATTCCACAAACTGCAAAACAACTTCCAGTCAATTAAGTTACATTTTTTTTTATGTAACCATGGAGAACAATTAATCATTTTCTTTATATTTTTATGTACGCATGCATGGTAAACTCTAGAATTTATCCTTTTGTATTGAAAGCCAATCATTCAAACAATATTTATTAAGCACTTATTATGTACCAGCAATTGTAGTAAGAAATGGATCAAATAAGGTTATAATCCTTGACTTAGAGTAAGTAAATTTCAGCATGAGGGATTTGGATTAAATATAACAGAGAACTTCCTGATGGCTAAATATTACCATAGAAAGTATAATATGAATATGAAAAAGAAGTATGGAAATATCCCTACTTTAAGTACTTTATGAATAGAATGGAAATGTAGCATATATTCAGGAAAATCTAGATTAATACTTAAAATTGGATTTGATAAATTCTTTGTAAGGTGCTGCCAATCATCACGAATCTTTGGATAACCTCACAGAATGTGATTCAGGTAAACTGAGGACATTGCTGTAAGGGCTGAACAGGATGGTGCTGGGAGGAGGGAGCCCCACCCCCATGGATAACAAGATGGCATGAGCAGAAGGCAACTCACCCCTCTTGACTAGATGGGTGTGACAATCGCTGGTAATTTAGTATGATTGGCTTACAGAGCTCTTGCTATGCTGAGGTAACTAAGGCTTTAAGACTGCTGGCAGAAGCTGCAACAAATGAAGTTTGTACCACCTCTGCTCCCTGTCTCATCATTACTCACATTCTCTGCATTAACGGGCCTTGAGTTTCTGTTGGTCAGAATAGGCCTTGCTTATCAGTAAACAAAGGGTCCTAGGGGGCCCTAACAGTTCTTAAAGTAGTTGTCATAGGAAAATATTAGTTAAGGAACTGAGAATCATCTCCAAACTTATTGTTTTGCCACAGTACTCAGTTTCTCTAATTTTCCTCACCCAGTCCTGACTCAGTTTCTCTGCTTCTCAAAGCTCAGTCCTGCAAAACCTCCCCTCCCTCTTTATCAGAATATTTGATAAAGATAAAAGATCTTATGTTTTAGAATATTAGAATGCCTCTCCCCTCCCAAGCTATCTGAATGTCAGATACTGTCTTATCAAGATGCCTCTCCCCATGTCTGGGGTACCTCCCCCAGATTATGTCATCCCTCTCTGGAGGGTTACCAGGCCTTGTCAGAGTTCTGTTCCCACTCTAAATACCCTGATTCCACCCCTGCCTCAGTATACCCTCTGAATCTGAGCCATGTGTATATATGTCATTGAGAACTCACATTGTTTGCTGGATTCTTGGAGACGATATTCTCATTCAGCCCTGGGACCAAACCATGGATCCATTTGGTCTCAGTAAATCTCTCCATTTAATAAATTATTAAATACACTCTAATCTCTATCTTGCCTCACTTTCTCTAGCATTACACTATGAACCCTATATTTCCATTGCCAAGTCTATTATACTCAAACACATACTAGCATTCATTATTCCACTAGAAACCAAAGCATATTTATTTGCATTTAAGTTTTTTATTCTATGAAACTAAAGAACACCTAGTGAATTATTAATGAGTTTATTATCAGTGCTCCCGTGGAGACATGATATTAGGATTAGATTTGCATTACTCTTGTACACAAGATCTATCCACAACTGTGTAAGGATGCGGTTCCCGCAAAACAAGAGAAGGGAATTGTAATGGCCCTTTAAATGGGCAGACACGGTGCATCGGGAGATTTGAGTCCCAGAAGTAATTTCTGTGGATATTAGGACTGCCTTGTAGGTGGGATCTTGGCCACAATGACATAGCTTCGTAATGGGTGACTCTCGCGCTGATTGGCTGTGTGTGTGACCTCACAGGCCCTTTATAAGCCCACTGCAGGCAGCAGTCGCTCTCTTTAACCTGGCATTCTTCACCCTGGCTCCCTAGCCTGGGTGGCCAAGCCGAGATGGGTAGCCGAAAGAGGTAAGGATTTTGGTAGTGAACATGGGTTTTCTGACCAGGTGTTCACTTGGGAACCAACAAGTCAGGGCATCATGTGAGTAGATACAATAAAGGCTTTTAAGATTACACATGGCTGTTCTTCAGCGTGCTACTGGTTATTAAACTATAGATTCAAGAGATCGTGGCCAGAGACCTTTGAAAGCCTCAGAGGAGGTGAGCCGGGTAGAGTTGACACTGCAAAGGTCAGTAGTCAAAGGTACTCTGTTGGGCCTAGGACAGACTAGTAATTGTAACTGCCAGGAGAGCATGCTACACAACTGAAAACATACTCAAGAAAGAAAAGGCAAGGCAAGGATTGGGAATTCTAGCAGGCTTCCCTCACACTCTTCCAAGGTCAAGATTGCATTTCTAGAAACTTTTTTTGAACTATTCTTTATTTAATTTAATTTTTAATACACATTGTTTTATGAATGATGTTGAGAGAGAAAAATCAGGACAAAAGGGAAAAAACAAGGCAGAGAAAATAAGTGAAAAAAGAAGTGAACATAGCATGTGTTGATTTACATTCAAACTCCATAATTCTTTTTCTGAATTTCAATGGTGTTTCCTATCTACTTTATTGAGATTGCCTTGGATTATTGAACCACTGAGAAGAACCAAGTCTTTCACAGTTGATTATCACACATTCTTGCTGTTACTTTGTACAATGTATTCCTGGTTCTGCTTATTTAGCTCAGCATCAATCCAAGTAAATCTTTCCAGCCCTTTCTAAAATCAAATTGTTCAAAATTTTTTTGTAGAATAATAATATGCCATTATTTTCATGTGCCACAACTTATTCAGCCATTCCCCAATTGAGAGCATCTACTCATTTTCCAGTTCTTTGCTACCATAGAAAGAGCTGCTACAAACATTTTTGCACATGTGAGTCCTTTTCAATCCTTTATGATTTCCATGGGATACACATCCAGTAGTGGTCCTGCTGCGGTATAAAGTATGCACAGCTTTATAGCCTTTGGGCATACTTCCAAATTGCTCTCTGGAATGGTTGAATCATTTCTCGAACTATTCTTGACATCACCCCCATCACGGGGAATATATTCTCCAGGAGATTATTACATTGCTCATTGTCTTTTGTTGTTGTTATTCTCTTCATTTTACTTCCTTCTCCAGCTCATTTACAAGTGGGGAAACTGAGACAAAAAGGGTTAAGTGACTAAGATCACATTTGAAACTCAAGATGATGAGTCTTCTTGACTTCAGGCCTAGTACTTTATTCATTGGGCCTCCTACTTGCCCAGATAGTATGTAGTTGCTATCTAGTCTTGGCCTAAATCCTATTTTGTATACAATTTTTTCTCCTTGTCTTGCAATAGACTCTAGGCTAATCTGTATCATTTGCATTTACCATGAAGGTCTCACAATCATCCTAGGTCCTGAACCAACACAAGGATTGTCTTCTCCCACAGAAATATAACTAGCTTGGGTCAAACAAAGTTTTTCCAACTGAGGGGAGGAAAGTATTCTTTCATTGCAGATATGCCATTCCCACATCTCTTCTCAAGGACCTCCACTAGGTGGTGCTATTGTGTGGTTCATTCTCTTTCACAATACTCCCCAATTATTAACTTGGAGCCCCTCTCATGGGGCTTACATTTCCCCAAACATCTGTGGGACACGAGTTAGACCAGCCCTCTCCTGGCATAGTTGTACCTCTTTATTGTTCCTCCACCTTTACCTTGAATTGATTTTTTCCCAGGTGGAAATATACCTAGAGTGGGTTCTGTGTATACTAGGATTCAAGTTGTAAAAAGCTCGGTGGCTTTAGATACTATTGGAACTAAAGGTTGCATTTTCCTATTTACTGATGCTCCTTCCACAAAGGAGCATCTTTCACAAAGATCATTCTGGTGGACACAGAGAAAAGCAATCAACAAACTTCTACCATCGCTTTTCATGTTGTCTTGGTAGATCAAGACATTTTTTGGTAAAAAAAAAAAAAATTCCTTTTTAAAAAATTGTATCATAGTAATTTTACCACTCACAGAGGACCAGACAGTAATACCTAAACGTGTGATCCATTCGGCAACACTGAGTGGTTTTCAGGCCCCATATCATTTGACTCAGAAATGTGAGATATCTACTGACTTGGTTTTTGGAAAGAAAAAAAAAAAAAAAAGATACCATTGACACAAAAGACAAGACAGAGGGCAGTGTGCAAACCCCAGAAGAAGAGAGCAAAAGCACATGGACCTATCACCTAGGATCCAAGTGGAGTCTTAGGGTCCTGAGCCAGCTGTAGTCTAGACTTCAGCAAAAGAGGTAGTAATGCAAACTCCAATGAAGTAGACAATGATATGAACATCAGAGCAAGCAGGCACATTGTACCCTTTTGTTAATTATGTAAGTTCTATCCCAAAACCCACTGATATGAGGGCAGAGCAGTCAACTCTTTCAACAAAGAGAGCATCTCATACAAATGGATTTGAAACTGAGGCTACTACTATAATTTAGAACTGATAAGGCCCCCCACATTGCTACCAATACAGTACCCAGTGATAAACCGACAATTTCTTCCCAGGGAAGATTTAGGAAACTAAGGGGTGGGATTGTTGGTAGGTGCTGTACTTTCTACTGTGAGGAAAAGGTAAAGTTCTTCATGTAACTACCCAGAAACTATGGAAGAGGGGAACAGTCCTTTATCAGAGGCCTTGATTTGATAGAGCCCCAGTTAGGCTCTAAGGAAGGGGAAGATTCTGACTAGTGGGTCCAGGAACATTAAATAAGTGCTAGTATGGGGCATTTGATTTTCATCTCAGGCCCCTGGACAAGATGTGTGCAAGGAGATAATGACTTCTTAGGTACCATATTGCCCCTGATCCAGAATGAGCACTAATGGTGATGAGAAGTGCCATCATCTTTGCTATATCCCTAATATTCCTGAGGCTGCTCCTATTGATTGTCACTGTTTTATATCAGAATATCATCTGTGAACTATTCTTGCCATTAGCCCCCTCACATGGACTATACTCATTCAGGAAATTATTACATTGCTCATTGTCTTTTTTGTTGTCTTCACTTTACTTGCATATTTTTCCTTTAGTACTATTTGTGATTCTTATATTCCTAAAATCAGAGTTGCCCAGTATCAAAAATTTATTGTTATTCAGTTGCTTCAGTCATATCTGGGTTTTTGTGATCCAGTCTGGGGTGTTCTTTGCAAAGAGAGTGGTTTGCCATTTCCTTCTCCAGCTCATTATACAGGTGAGGAAACTGAGGCAAGCAGAGTTAAGTCATTTTCGCAGGTTCACATAACTAGTAAATGTCTGAGGTTAGATTTGGACTCATAAAGATGAATCTTCCTGAATCTAGACCTGGCACTCTGTCCACTGTGCCATCTAACAGACCTAAGGTTCACAGGACAAAATAGTCAGTAACTATAGCAATCGAGTGTTTGTCAAACCCACAAATCCCAACTTTTGGGATAAGAATTCATTATCTGACAAAAACTGCTGGGAAAACTGGAAATTAGTATGGCAGAAATTAGGTATGGACCCAAACTGCACACCATATACCAAGATAAGATCAAAATGGGTTCATGATTTAGGCATAAAGAACAAAATCATAAATAAATTAGAACATAGGAGAGTTTACCTCTCAGACTTGTGGAAGAAATTTGTGACCAATGAAGAACTAAAGATCATTATTGATCAAAAAATAGAAAATTTTGATTACAGCAAATTAAAAAGCCTTTGTGCAAACAAAACTAATGCAAACAAGATAAGGAGGGAAGCAACAAACTGGGAAAACATTTTTACAATTAAAGGTTCTGATAAAGGCCTCATTTCCAAAATATAGAGAGAATTGACTCTAATTTATAAGAAATTAAGCCATTCTCCAACTGATAAATGGTCAAAGGATATGAACAGACAATTTTCAGAGGATGAAATTGAAATTATTTCCACTCATATGAAAGAGTGTTCCAAATCACTATGGATCAGAGAAATACAGATTAAGACAACTCTGAAATACCACTACACACCTGTCAAATTGGCTAAGATAACAGGAAAGAATAATGACAAATGTTGGAGGGAATGAAGGAAAACTGGGACACTGATGCATTGTTGGTGGAGTTGTGAACAAATCCAACCATTCTGGAGAGCAATTTGAAATTATGCCCAAAAAGTTATCAAACTGTGCATACCCTTTGATCCAGCAGTATTATTACTGGGTTTATATCCCAAAGAGATACTAAAGAAAGGAAAGGGACCAGCATGCGCCAAAATGTTTGTGGCAGCCCTTTTTGTAGTGGCCAGAAACTGGAAAATAAATGGATGCCCATCAATTGGAGAATGGTTGGGTAAATTATGATATATGAATGTTATAGAATATTATTGTTCTGTAAGAAATGACCAGCAGGATGAATATAGAGAGGTTTGGAGAGACTTACATGAATCGATGGTGAGTGAAATGAGCAGAACCAAGAGATCATTGTATACTTCAACAATACTGTATGAGGATGTATTCTGATGGAAGTGGACATATTCAACAAAGAGAAGATCTAATTCAATTTCAATTGATCAGTGATGGACAGAATCAGCTACAACCAGAGAAGGCACACTGGGAAATGAAGGTAAACTGTTTACATTTTTGTTTTTCTTCCCAGGTTATTTTTACCTTCTAAATCCAATTCTCTCTGTGCAACAAGAGATCTGTTTGGCTCTGCACACACATATTTTGTATCTAGGATATACTATAACATATTTAACATGTATAAGACTGCCTGCCATCTAGGGGAGGGGGTAGAGGGAGGGAAGGGAAAAATCGGAACAGAAGTTAGTGTAAGGCATAATGTTGTAAAAAAATTACCCATGCATATGTACTGTCAATAAAAAGTTATAATTTTTAAAAAATTAAAATGCCATTCCTGGAAAAAAAAAATAAACCTAGTGGGGAGGGTTCATGAGTTATGGTTTTAAGCAGATATGGATCCACAGAATATCTTGATATGAGTTGAGAAAGTGACTGAGGGAGGAGTGTTTACTGGAAGCAGAATGGGGGGATGAAAATAAGTTGTTCCAGTGGCATGAAGAAGGTGGCTGAAGCAGGTGATGTGCAGGACTTAGAGCTTGATGAGAAATTGAAAATGTCAAGGTCATCCACTGACTCGCCAAGTCATGACCAGTTTTCTCTTTGTCTTGTAACTGGACTGTCATGATTCTGGAAGAAAGAATGAGGTTGACAACTTTGAGCAACTCTGCCTCACTTAAAATCAGTTTATCCACTAATCAAAAGACATCAGCCATACCATTTTCCATTTTTTACCTATCTCAAAGTCTTAAGTGATAAAGTAACAGGTACACATGCATTGGGAGCTCTAGTTACGATCCTGCACACAGATGGCCCATGCCATAGGTTAAAATGCAAATCTTCAAAAGAAGGAGAGCTATTTTCTTTTTGTTTTCATGTCCCTAATGCTTATTTATAATGTTTGTCATGTAATAAGTGCTTGATCTGTGTATGTTGATGAATTGCTCATTTAAAAAGCATGCACTAAATAGTCTCTAAGTTCCCTTTCAGTTCAGTTCAGTTCAAAATCTATGTTCCTATCAAGCTTGGTTCTTTCAGTACAACCAATTATTAAAGCCTAATAAGTTTTATCTAGGGGCTTGATAATTGTTTATTAAATTCTCCCATTTCCCCCTTGACTCAGTCAGTCCTTTTTTTTAATGAACTTGAAATGTTGCTACAACCCACTAGGTGTCACCACATTCCCCGCTAATTCAGCCCCTGTTTGGTTTCAATTCAGTAGTTTTCAGTCATGTCCAACTCTTTCTGACCCCATTTGGGGTTTTTTTGGCAAAGATACTGGCCTGGTTTGTCATTTCCTTCTCCAGTTTATTTTGTAGATAACTGAGGCAAACATGGTTAAGTGGCTTACCCAAGGTGATATAGGTAGTAAGTCTCAGGCCAGATTTGAACTAAGGAAGATAAATATTCCTAATTCCAGGACAGGTACTTTGGAGGTGTAAAGTAACTTAGTAACCTGAGTCAACCCTCTCATTTTGCAAATTATAAATACTTTAATTAACTGTAAAGAATATATGAAAAAAAGATGCTATAGGCATCCAGAGAAAGGTGATAAATACATATATAGAACAATTTTGTCTATGTAGATATATTTATTTATTTATGCCTAGTGGTGGCTATGTTGGAGAAAGAAGAAAAAAAGAAATTTACATAGCAATTTTGTTGTAAATTTGATAGGAATAACAAATTATTCCAAAGCAATACCAATAGACTGGACAGAAAATGCTGTCTGTATCTAGAAAAAGAATTAAGGACACAATGTAAATCCATATAAAGAGGTGATAAATATACGTATAGAATAATTTTACATGTGTGTGTGTGTCTAATGGTAGCCATCTTGGGTGAGGAATAAAAAAAGAAATTTACATGACAATTTTGTTGTATATTTGAAAGGAATAGCAAGTTATACATAGGAGATTTGCAAATTCATGTATAATAATCTTTATATAGCACTGTGTTATAGATGTGCTTTTATTCCACAAATTAAAAATAAAACTTAAAAAACTACAAACATGGAAATGGAGGCAAAGGAAGCTGAAGTGACTTTGCCAATATTCCAATATACTTTTTTTTTAATTAAATTTTATGCAATGTTGTTTCAATGGTACTATGATACTTCATTCAACTTTGAGTAAGAAAACTACCTATAGAGTCTATTCTGAGAAGGATGCAGACTTGCATGGGAAGAAGTGAGTTCTAGATGCTCTGGAAACTCCAATTTCTATCTTGATTGGATTGACAGGATTCTGAGCCTAACACCCTGGTTGTTCTACTAAAATAATGAGTAGTGTCTTGTCTTTGGCTCTGTTGTGAGAGGCAAAGGGAAAACATAACTTTTTAAATTTTTTCAGCCTAAGACCAAATTCTGGGAGATGGCAAACTTAGATATCACCTGCATTGACCTTGAATTTCCTAGAATCATCTCAGATGATAGTTAATCCTAAATGTTGGTTTTCTCCAATTGTAACCAGTTTGGAGCCAGCTTAGAGCAAATAGGGTTTTAGCTTAAGGTACTGAGGCTCCAAGTGTGTTTAAAACATTTCTCCATAGTAACAAACAATATTTTTTAATATTTATTATTTTCCCCAGTTACTTGTAAAATAGTTTTTTTTGAGATTATACATGTATATTTGTTTTTTTACATATTTTTATATGTATCATGTAAAAAGACAAAAATCAGAATAAAAAGGGAAATTATGAGAAAAAAAAACAGAAAAAAAGAAAAAATGGTGAAAATAGTATATATTGATCTACATTCAGTCTCCAGTTTTACCTCCAGATGCAGATGGTGTTTTCCATCCAAATTTCATTTGTTCTCCAATTGATAAATGATCAAAGGATACGAACAGACAATTCTCAGATGAAGAAATTGAAACTATTTCTAGCCATATGAAAAGATGCTCCAAATCATTATTAATCAAAGAAATGCAAATTAAGACAACTACTACACACCTGTCAGATTGGCAAGAATGACAGGGAAAGATAATGCAGAATGTTGGAGGGGATGTGGGAAAACAGGGACACTGATACATTTTTGGGGGAATTGTGAATACATTCAGCCATTCTGGAGAGCAATTTGGAACTATGCTCAAAAAGTTATCAAACTGTGCATACCCTTATATCCCAAAGAGATTTTAAAGAAGGGAAAGGGACCTGTATGTGCAAGAATGTTTCTGGCAGACCTCTTTGTAGTCGCCAGAAACTGGAAACTGAGTGGATGCCCATCAATTGGAGAATGGCTGGGTAAATTTTCTTATATGAAGGTTATGGAATATGATTGTTCTGTAGAAATGACCAGCAGGATGATTGAGAAAGGCCTGGAGAGACTTACATGAACTGATGCTGAGTGAAATGAGCAGAACCAGGAGATCATTCCATATTTCAACAACAATACTGTATGATGATCAATTCTGATAGATGTGGCCATCTTCAACAATGAGATGAACCAAATCAGTTCCAATAGAGCAATAATGAATTAAACCAGGTACACACAGTGAAAGAACTCTGGGAGTTGACTATGAACCACTACATAGAATTCTCAATCCCTCTATTTTTGTCTGCCTGCATTTTTGATTTCCTTCACAAGTTAATTGTACATTATTTCAAAGTCTGATTCTTTTTGTACAGCAAAATAACTGTTTGGACAAGTATACATATATTGTATTTAATTTATACTTTAACATATTTAACATGTATTGGTCAACCTGCCATCTGGACGGGGCGGGGGGAAGGAGAGGGAAAATTGGAACAAAATGTTTTGCAAAGATCATTGGAATTGCCTTGAATCACAGAACTTCTGAAAAGAACCAAGTCTATAATAGTTGATCATTATAAGATCTTAATATTACTGTGTACAATGTTTTCCTGGTTCTGCTTGCTTCATTCAGCATCAGTTCATGGAAATCTTTCCAGATATTTATAAAATCAGCCTGCTCATCATTTTGATAGATCAATAATATTCCATCACTTTCATATACCATAACTTATTCAGCCATTATTCAATGGATGAGCATCTGCTCCTTTTCCAATACTTTGCTACCAGAAAAGGGGGGTAGGGGCAACCAGTATTAAAGTTGACACTGGTTGGAAAAAGAATTCAGTATCAAAAAAAAAAACTAATATTGGAATCCAGGAATGACGCCTCTCTCATTTCCCCCAAACTTCATCCTTCATAAGCAGAGTATTAGCCCTCCCTGGTACCAGGGAAAACTGCTTTTCTAACTTCAGCCACCAGGTGTAGTCAGTATTCAAGAAAGAATGGGTATTTTTCAGCACATTCCATCTCACAGATGAGTACCTCCAGAAGAGCTACATGATTTCAGGAGCCTCCTTTTGTTCAAAATCATAATTCACAAGTCCATGAACATGTTTATTTTGATCACTCCAATGAACCATACCAGAGTGCAAAGCAAACGCATTTAATGAAAAAATGAGGTAAGAAAAGTAGCAATAAACCTTCCCCCCATACAGAGTATCATTACAAAAAGTAAATATGTATCCATCAGGGAATGGATGGAGAATGAGTGGATGTGTATCAACTCATATTGCCAAGATCCACATGAGGAGAGTTATTTCTCACTTCAAACACTGTCTGTTGATGATATCACTGAATTGGCCATGCACTCATCTCTGCCCAGGGCGTTGTACTCCCTGCTGAGCATCTCTAATATGCCCTGCTAATCTCACAGGGCTATTTGTTGGCAGTGTCCTTG
Source organism: Sminthopsis crassicaudata (assembly GCF_048593235.1). Lineage (NCBI taxonomy): Eukaryota > Metazoa > Chordata > Mammalia > Dasyuromorphia > Dasyuridae > Sminthopsis > Sminthopsis crassicaudata. The sequence goes on along the minus strand of NC_133620.1, from coordinate 374,005,507 downwards.
TGATCTGGTCATTGCCTGGTATAATTCCACTGGACATGAGATTACAGAGCTATCTTCTCAAAGTTCCACTTCATAGCTTCAGTTAGTGCGCTTAGATGAAGTGTTCTCAAGCAGAAAACGAAAGTTGAGACAGAGGAAGGAGGGAGAGAAGGAGAGAGAAAGAGTGACAGAGGGAGAGAGAAATACTGACAGAGACAGACAGACACAGAGATAGAGACAGAGAGAGACAAAGCCAGAGAAAGATAGAGAGACATAGACAGACAGAGACAGAAAGAGACAGAGAAAGACAGAAAGACAGACAGAGACAGAGAGGGAGGGGAGGGAAAGGGAAGGAAGGAAGAGAAGGAAGGAGAGGGAGGAGGTAAAGAATAGGCTCCAGTTTATTGGTTATTTAAAGCCCACAGATTTAAACCATAACTCTTTCAGAATGGTAAGGTTCTTGTACATAGAGTCATCGAAGTGGGGAAGTGGGGGTTACTTTTTCTGCACAAAGAAGTCTATAATCAAATACTTGACTCTGATAAAATTTTCCTCTTCAAGAGGAGAACTTTCATCCTAGGAACCAGGCTTTTTGGAACTCCAAAAAATTCAGTTACATAGTACCTATAAGCTCTACTTTTTTTATAATCTTCACTTTCTCTAAGGAGGAGAATTTTAAAATTATATTATAAAAGAAATGAGAGTCATAGAAGAAATAATTAGGAAAGGAATGAAAGCTATGGATGAGAGACTTGAAAAGAGAAGTAATTTTTGGTGTAGAGGTACAAAAACCTTACTTACATAACAGACACCCTAAAAATTAGAGTGGAGTAAATATATATTAATGATTCTATTAAACAATAAGAAATATTAAAACAAAAACAAAATATTTTTAATATAGAATTAAAATGTAAGGTAATTTGTACCAAAGGCAAATGACCTGGAAAATATATCAAGTAGAAATTATTTAAGAATTATTTTATTAATGATGAATGTTGGAGGGGATGAATGATGAATGTTGGAGGGGATGTGGGAAAACTGGGACACTGATACATTGTTGGTGGAGTTGTGAAAGAATCCAGCCATTCTGGAGAGCAATTTGGAACTATGCCCAAAAAGTTATCAAACTGTGCATACCCTTTGACCCAGCCTTACTACTACTGGGCTTATATCCCAAAGAAATACTAAAGAAGGGAAAGGGACCTGTATGTGCCAAAATGTTTGTGGCAGCTCTTTTTGTTGTAGCTAGAAACTGGAAGTTGAATGGATGTCCATCAATTGGAGAATGGTTGGGTAAATTGTGGTATATGAAGGTTATGGAATATTATTGCTCTGTAAGAAATGACCAGCAGGACGAATACAGAGAAGCTTGGAGAGACTTACATCAACTGATGCTGAGTGAAATGAATAGAACCAAAAGATCGCTGTACACTTCAACAACAATGCTGTATGAAGAGGTATTCTGATGGAAGTGGATATCTTCTTCATAAAGAAGATCCAACTCACTTCCAGTTGATCAATGATGGACAGAAATAACTACACCCAGAGAAGGAACACTGGGAAGTGAATGTAAATTGTTAGCACTACTGTCTATCTACCCAGGTTACTTATACCTTCGGAAGCTAATACTTAATGTGCAACAAGAAAATGGTATTTACACACATATGTTGTATCTAGGTTATATTGTAACACATGTAAAATGTATGGGATTACCTGCCATCGGGGGGAGGGAGTGGAGGGAGGGAGGGGATAATTTGGAAAAATGAATACAGGGGATAATATTATAAAAAAATAAAAAATAAAAAAATATTTTAAAAAAAGAATTATTTTATTACCTGAAAACTATGACAGCAATGACAACAAAAAGATTCTCTCTGTCATATCTTTAAAAATCAGGTGGGAGTAGGAAACTGCCCAGATTTCTTACAACCAAAGAGCATGATAAAAATAAAAATAATCTCCTGGTCATGTCCAGAAAATAAATCATAATATAAAAACTACCAGCAATGTCACAGACAAACTGAAGAGCTTTTAAATCAGAGAAAAAGTACTGGAAATAATGAGACAGAATGAGTTCAGGCACCAAAGAACCATAGTCAAGATCACACAAGGTCCAGCAGCTACAACTAAAAAGAAGCAGAGAACATGGCAAAATATATAACCTTATGACTAAGAATTACTTACCCAGAAAAATCTCAGTAAAATCAAACAGGAGAAAAAAATTCCAAGAATTTCTAATGATTAAAAAAAAAACCTGGAACTGCATAGAAATCTTTTGATTTCAATATGGGAATAAAGAGAAGCAGAAAAAAAAGCAGAACACAAATGAGCATACATCAATAAAGATCAAGAATTTGCATTCTAATTAAGAAAAGAATAATACAAGGGTCCCAAAGAATCATAATGTCATCAGTGGTCATATAAGACTGGTGCTCTGGTTTGAATAGGCACATTGCTGATCTCAGTCTCTATATTCTTTCTGCAATGCTTAAGTCCTCAAGAAGGACCTTCTTTAGGCACAGAGTAGAATATTCTGAGACCCATGGATAGTACAGAAGAGTTATCTGGTGGTTTACAAGGCTGGTATCTTGGCAACATTCTTGATGCATCAACCAGAAGTCAGGAAGTGACTGTGCTGAGTAGTGATAAGGACAGCTTTCTGGGTTTTATCTTCTCAGAGTGATGGTTACACACCACAACCCAGGCTATACTGAAGGTTCAACCAGGATGTGTGTAGAGTAGCTAGGGAACCCAGGAAGTGGTTAAGTAGGAGAAATATTATCTCAAAATGAAGTTTATGGTTTTTCCTGCTCAAACTCTTAAACTAATCACCAGATTTGGAGTCAACATGCAATATTGTCCTGTCTTTTGTTTTTCCTTCTATATAAGAAGGTACCCTTCCAGGGGCAGCTAGGTGGTGCAGTGGATAGAGCACCAGCCTTGAATTCAGGAGGCCCAGAGTTCAAATCTGGTCTCAGACACTTAACACTTCCTAGCTGTGTGACCCTGGGCAAGTCACTTAGCTCCAGCCTCAAAAAAAAAAAAAAAAGGAAAGAAAGAAAGAAAGAAAGAAAGAAAGAAAGAAAGAAAGAAAGAAAGAAAGAAAGAAAGAAAGAAAGAAAGAAAGAAAGAAAGAAAGAAAGAAAGAAAGAAAGAAAGAAAGAAAGAAAGAAAGAAAGAAAAAAAAAAAAAAGAATGTACCCTTCCTTTCAAGAACAAAGGGATAAAGGACATTTGGGTTATGTCAAAAACCCACTAATAAACAGGTAGGTGGAATGATAGATAGAGCAGTGAACTTGTGATCAGGAAGAAATGAGTTTGAATGTTTGAATCTTATCTCAAACACTAAGTTATATAACCTTGGTTGATTCATTTTATCCCTCTAAGTCTCTGTTTCCTCATCTATAATATGGGGATAATAAAAGCACTCATCTCACTGGATTGTTGTGAGGATCAAATAATACAATATAGAGATACAGGACTTCACAAATCTTAAAATGCTATATAAATCTTAGAAATTATTTTATTTTTATTATGCTATAATCCTCATCATCATCATAATGAATTCACAATTAGTCAAAATGAACATGCATGAAATGGAATCCATTAACTTTCCCCTCAATCCAACTGTCACGTGAATCCCTCTATTTTTATCAAAAGCATTACTATTCTTCCAGTCACTCAGGTTCATGGTCTAGGAATCAATCTCACACCATCAGCACAGTTTATATCCTAGTCACTTTTCATCAGAACTATTGCAATAACTTCCTAAATTAGTCTGCCTGCCTCAAGACTCTTCTCTTTCTAGTCCACCCTCTGTGAAAGCTGCCAAAATGATTTTAAATGGAAGTTTTTTCCAATAGTACTTTATTTTTCCATATACATGTAAAGATAATTTTCAACATTCATTCTTGTAAGACTTTGTATTATAAATATTTCTCCCTCTCTCCCTTACCTTCCCCCATTTCAAGACATCAAACAATCTGATATAGGTTACATATGTACAATCCTTTTAAACATATTTTCTTATTTGTCATGTTGTACAAGAAAAAATCAGAGCAAAAGGGGGGAAACTGTGAGGGAAAAAAAACAAACAAAAAGTGAAACTTTGCCTCGATCCACATTCAGTCTCCATAATTCTCTCTCTGGGTGTGCTTGGCATTTTCCATCCCAAGTGCTTTTCTAAAGCACAGTTCTGATCCATTTTCTAAAACATACCCATATTCCCCTCTCTACTGACATCACACTGTATTATCCATCTCCCATACCACCTATTGATATCTAGTGTTATTGAATGCTAGGATACACTCTTAAAATTACATATCTCTCATCATGCTCCTGATTATTGGGATTGGGTTTCCCACCTCCCACTTGTGTCTATGACAAATTGGGTATATCCCAGGAAAATCTCTTTGGTGCAGTAGTTTCTTGGATCCAGCCTCTAGGAAGATTTACCTTATAATGATGGATAACTTTCAGACATATTCCTGATTAAAGACCTCTAACCCTTTCACCTTTCTGATCAGTAGTCACGCTCTCTCACACAGTCTCTCTCCTCTTCCAGAAGCATGAGAGAGGGGATAGACTGGAAAACACTTGACATTACCTACCTCATTGGATTGTAAGAATTACATGAGATTATAAAGTGGATGTAAGGTGATTTCCAAACAAAAAAATGAGCTAATTTGCTTCTTATGACTCTATGTAGTATAGCACCTATTCTTGGATATTTCTGTGGTTTGCATGCACATTACAAGATTGGGTCCACAGAGTGTAACTGATATCTTGAATTTTAAAGATAACATTAGTGGTCTACACTTGTAACAAGATAGCTCATGGACTCCACTAGTGTGCTTCTTATTAACACTCATGACAGTGGATACAATTAACTTTTTTTTTTTACAATTTAACTTTTATGTTTCCTAAGATAACATAACAATAATAATTCTTGCATTACATTTCTTCCCATAAACCTTGGGTATAATCTCCAACAAGTATACATAGTATCCAAGTGAAGAGTGGGTTCAATAGAGTACAATCATAGTGAGGATTAGTTTAGGATATAAAACAAAGACAATGACATTTAGGATTTAAGAAAAAGGCAGCTCCTAATTTCTAATGTTGTAGGATCAAAAAATACTTTCTTTCCTTATGGAATCCTAACACAGCTCCTTAAGTTCAATGTCTCCGCCAGACATGTTGCGCAGCTGGACTCTCAGAACTTATTCCTTTCCACAGATTAACAATCCATTGCTTTAGTTCAATACTTGAAGCTACTTTCTCCTAAATCGGTGTCTCTGGAAGATGTGTCTCTTCTCCCTGACTAGATACAGCAAATCCTATTTATCTGGGAGAAGCTGTTGGCAGTTTTGGAAGGCAGGAAGGAGAAAAAAAATTGCCCTTTCTTCATCTCAAGCTTCACTTCATCAAAAAACTCCTAGCCTATACTTTCTTCCTCTTTCAAATTTATCCAATGTTTAGCTATATAATGCCTCTGGAAGAAGGGCTAATTTATTGACAAATCACTATTGTGATTTGTGTTGTGTTGTGACTATTGTTCCTTCCTTAACTTTAATCAAAGAGGTGTTTCTAAAAGGATCAAAGCAGAGTTGGTACTAAGAATCCAGTCTCTTCAGGAGCATGGATCCCACCACTGCCAAGTGTGAGGAATGTAGAAGACCCTTACCCAAAATGACTACTCAGAGACCATTCAGTAGAAAGCAGAAAAGTTGTTTATTAAAACCTCCAGAGGATGAGCCATCCTATCAAGATATAAGAAAGAGAAAGCTTAGGGTAGGATGGCTAAAGAAGTAGTAAAGATACATAGCTTTTATATAAGAGATTACATTACAAGTAAGACAGCATTAAGAAGGGGAGGGGGAGGCATCTAATTGGTTGTTGCTATTCGGAGAGATTGGAATGGAAGGTTTCTGTTTCCCTGAAATCATCTGATTTTTAGGAAACAGAAAATCAGGGCTTCAGGCTTAATCAAGCAGATAGTGGTCAAGCTAATAGACTAAATATCGATAAATGTCAAATACTGATAAATGTCATCAGCTCAGGTTAAGTAAATATGTCTATAGCTGGTCAAGGCTCAAGTATATGAACCTGCACATATTACACAGGTCATAGGGCAAACACAGAAATAATGGAAATAAAATACAGAAAAAGAATTCATACATTCCTGTAAGTTCTTCACCTTATCTCTCTATTCCACACACGAGTAATAAATATTTGGAATAGAGGGTGGCTTTAGAGAAGACTTGTACCTCTAATGAGAGGGTTGCTGAACCCTTTTGAGGGCTGCCTCTGGTGTCTACCTGGTTCACCCAACTCTCAGCCATGGCTCAAAAAAGCTACAGCATGGACAATGGTCATACCATGGTAAACTGATTTGGTCAGTAGGCTAAACCATCTTGAAAGTAACTGAAAAGTCTGAAACCCTTCAGTGAGTCTGAGGGGGAGTGTTTATGCCAAATATGTGAAGACTTCCACCAGCAGAATGGAGCCATGAGAACAATTTGTTCCAATGGCCATGAAGGTGGCTGAAGCTGATGATGTGGAGGACCTAAAGCTTGATTAGGAAGTGAAAACATAAAGGTCATCCACTATTTGTCTCAACTCTGCCTTGTCACTGGACTGTGATGATTCTGGAAGGAAGAATGAGGCTGACAACTCTGAGCAAGTCTGACTCACTTAAAACCAATGTATCCACTAATGGAAAGACATCAGCCACACCATTTGCCATTTTTATCTATCCCAGGTCTAAAGTAATGAAGGAACAGGTGCACATGCACTGGGAGCTATAATTACAATCCTGACACAAGGTGGCTCATGCCATAGGTTAAACTCTAACCTCTCAAAAGAAGGGGAGCTATTTTATTTTTTGTTTTCATATCCCTAATGCTTACTTATAATGGTTGGTACAGAGTAAGAGTTTAATAGGGTTTGTGTTGATGGACTAGGTTTAAAGGAGGTAGACTACTCTCTAAGTTCCCTTCCAACTCAAAATCTATGATCCTATCAAGTAAGGTTTTATCAGTACAGCCAATTATAACACTCAATATGCTTTATTTAGGGGCTTCATTATTGTTCATTAAAATCTCCCTCTTAGCTGTCAGTCCTTTTTATTACCAATAAACCCATTTTTTAATGAAGCTACAATTTTGCTACAACCTATTAGGTATCACCAGATTCACCACTAATCCAGCCATTGTTTGGCTTCCGTTCAGTAGTTTTCCGTCATGTCCAACTCTTTCTGACCATTTGGGGTTTTCTTGGCAAAGACACTGGCATGATTTGTCATTTCCTTCTTCAGTTTATTTGTAGATAAGGTAACTGAAGGAAACACGGTTAAGTGGCTTACCTGAGGTGGCATAGGTAGTAAGTCTCTGAGGCCAGATTTGACCTAAGGAATATAAATATTCCTAACTCCAGGACAGGTACTTTGAAGGTGTAAAGGATTTTAGTAACCTGAGTCAACCTTCTCACTTTACAAATTATAACGACTTAAGTTAACTGTAAAGAATATATGGGGGGGGGGGGAGAAATGATCCAAGCAACCAGAGAAAGACCTGATAAATAAATATATAAAATAATTTTACCTATATAGATAAATTTATTTATTTATGTCTAATGGTAGCTATGTTGGAGAAGAACAAAAAAAAAAAAAAAAAGAAATTTACATGACAATTTTGTTGTAAATTTGAAAGGAAGTTATTGCAAAGCAATTCCAATAGATTTTGGACAGAAAATGCCATCTGCAAATGGAAAAAGAATTAAGGAGACTGAATGTAAATCAATACATGCTATGTTTATTTCTTTTTTTCTGTTTTTTTATCTTGTGATTTTTCCCTGTTGATCTACTTTTTTCTCCAAAATGACTCATAAAGTAATGTGCATTAAAAATAAATAAATTTACTAGGGAAAAATTTTTAAGTAATAGCAATTTATGCATAAAAGATTTTCAGTTTCTTATTCAATCATTTTTATAATACTATGTTATAGAAATGCTTTTATTCCACAAATAGAGACAAAAAAGATTAAAAAGGCATCTCCAAGATTCCAATATGCTTTTTTTATTAAATTTTATCCAGTGTACTTTCAATAGTACTATGATTCTGCATGCAACTTTGCATAAGGAAACTATCCTACAGTGTCTGTTCTGAAAAGAGTACAGATTGGGACAGAAAGAAAGGAGCTCCAGGCTCTCTGGAAATTTCTATTTCTACCTTGACTGGGGTATCAGGACCCTCAGCCTAAGAATCTGATTGTTCTACTAACATAAAGGGTGCTGCCTTCTTTCCTGCTCTGTCCTCAATGTAGCTGATTGAAGCCCAGGTGGAAAAATGTGGCTTCTTTTTTTTTCTGCTCAAGACCAAGCTCAGGGAGATGACAAACATGGGTATACCTGCATTGACCTTGAATTTCCCAGAAAACTATCAGATGATTATTAATCCTTACTATTTGCCTGCCATCTAGGGGAGGCGGTGGAGGGAAGGAGGGGAAAAATTTTGGAACAGAAGGGAGTACAATGGATAATGTTGTAAAAAAAAATTACCTATGAATATGTACTGTCAAAGAAAATGTTATAATTATAAAAATTAATATAAAAATTTTTTTTAAATAAAAAATAAAAAAATAAAAGTAGGAAGGATTTTACCACAAAAAAAAAAAAAAAATCCTTACTATTGGTGTTTTCCAAATGCAACCAGCTTGAAACCAGCTTGGAACAAATAGAATTTTAGCCTAAGAGTGTATAACGTATTTCTCCTAGTGACAGGCATATTTTTTTAAATAACTTTTTATTGACAATACATCTGCATGAGTAATTTTTTTACAGCATTATGCCTTGCACTCACTTCTGTTCTAACTTTTTTCCTTTCCCTCCCTTCATTCCCTCCTCTAGATGGCAGGCAGTCTTATACATGTTAAATATGTTATAGTATAGCCTTGGTACAATATATGTGTGTAGAACAGAACAGGTCTCTTGTTGCACAGGAAGAATTGGATTCAGAAGGTAAAAATAACCTGAGAAGAACAACAAAAATGCAAACAGTTTACACTCATTTCCCAGTGTTCCTTCTCTGGGTGCAGCTGATTCTGTCCCATCATTGATTAATTGGATCTGAATTAGATCTTCTCTTTGTTGAAGATATCCACTTCCATCAGAATACATCCTCATACAGTATTGTTGAAGTATACAATGATCTCTTGGTACTGCTCATTTCACTCACCATCGATTCATGTAAGTCTCTCCAAACCTCTCTGTATTCATCCTGCTGGTCATTTCTTACAGAACAATAATATTCCATAACATTCATATATCATAATTTACCCAACCATTCTCCAATTGATGGACATCTATTCATTTTCCAGTTTCTAGCCAACACAAAAAGGGCTGCCACAAACATTTTGCCACATACAGATCCCTTTCCCTTCTTCAGTATCTCTTTGAGATATAAATCCAGTAGTATCACTGCTGGATCAAAGGGTATGCACAGACTGATAACTTTTGGGGCATAATTCCAGATAGGCATATTATTTTTAATATTTTATTATTTTCATTTTCCACAGTTATATGTTAAACAAAATTTTTGTTTATTCATGTACATTCATTTTACATATATATATTTGTAAGTATATATATTTGTATCATATTGAGAGAGAAAAATCAACACAAAAGGGAAAAACCACAAGAAAAAAAAAAAAAACAGGAGAAAAGAAAAAAAATTGGGGAAAATACTATGTGTTACATTCAGTCTCCACAGTTCTCTCTCTGGATTTTTTTTTTTCCCCTGAGGTTGGGGTTAAGTGACTTGCCCAGGGTCACACAGCTAGGAAGTATTAAGTGTCAGAGATCACATTTGAACTCGGCTCCTCCTTAATTCAAGTCTGGGGCTCTATCCACTGCGCCACCTAGCTGCCCCTCTCTCTGGATTTCGATGCTATTTTCCTTCCAAAGTTTATCGGGATTACCTTGCACCACTGAATTTCTGAGAAGAATCAAGTCTGTCATAGTTGATCATTATACAATCCTACGCTTGCTGTGAAACCTTTATAAAACTTGGAGAAATTATGCATATCCTCCTTAATTGTCAGATCTTTTTTTAACAAGATGTTTCAGACGACTTCCCCCCAGAACTGGCTTAGCGGATAAAAGGATGGAAATTTTGAAAAATACCTCGAGCGTAAAAGTTTGAGAGTAGAAAAATTATCTTTTCATAAGCTAGATGAAAGAGCAGTTCTTAGCAAACATGATCACAATCCTGAGTCCCTGAACGAAGGGGAGCCTTTATCTAACCCCAGCAGAAGAAGAAAGCAGCTTCTCAAACGAGAACTCCAACTACCTATATTTTTCGATCCAGAACTTGATCTGTTTCTGAAGATAATTAGTGAAAAAGGGGAAAAAAATCCCATGTATTCTAAAATATTTGTAGTAATTAGGAAATGCCTGAACAAATTGTGATATATGATCGAGATGTAAAACTACTGTGCTATAAGAAATGAGGAGTTCAGTGATTTTAGAAAATCACAGAAAGACTTGGCGAAATAGTGAAGATCCAAATGAACAGAACTAAGAGAATACTGTATACAATAATAGCCATACTATTTTAAAAACAACTATGAAGGAATAAATTATCTTGACTATTATATCTTGGTTTTTTTGTTTGTTTGTTTTATCTTGACTGTTATAAATACTCCAATGAAGTATAAAGAATGGATTCAGAAAGACATTATTTGCATACCTAGAAAGAACAGATATACAGATTATGGAATTTGTGTCTGATAGTGGCCATGTCTAGGGTGAAAAAAGAGAGGAAAGAAAAAAAAAAAAAAGAAAGAAATCTATATAATAATTTTATATATTATACTACATTATAATAAAATGATATAAAATTAATAATAATATATTATAATAGTAAAATATCTATTTGAAAGAAGTAGCAAGTTGCACATAGTAGGTTTACAATTCATATGCCATCAGCTTTTTATTGTATTATGTTATGGAAATGCATAACGTCATCAATTACAAATAATTTTTAAAGTGTAGCAATTATTTGATATCATTAACCTTGATGAAATTTCTAGGAAAGGAGAGATTTGGAGTGGAAAGTAGAAGTAATGAATGAGTCTCAGTTTTATCTTGGATCCCAGGAAAGTCCAGAGATTCGTGGTGTTTTTAGTACCTTTGCGACAGATGTGAGAACCAGTGACTATTCTACAGGTATAATCATTTATAATGTGGTTCCAAAGCTCCTAGGGCTGCTTTTTTTCAAAGCCGGCGTTTTTTATTGGAAGACCCACCGTGAACTGCCTCTAGGGGAAGGGGGAACGGTTTGGGCCCCTGGGCCGCTGGCTGAAAGTCTCTGGGGCATTGTCACACACCTGGCGAGCAAGACCGATTCGTGGAAATGAGTCCAGTGTGAGGTGGCGAGGCAGAGGGATGATGGTCAGGGAATGAGCTCGCCTGGGGCGGCGGGTGAAGCGGAGAAGGACCCTTCTTTCCACTTAGGAGCTGCGGAACTGGCCAGAGCTGGGAGACGCGGGGCAGGCTGGAGTGGCACCGGGGTCCGGCACACGGGGACAGCGATTGCGCTCCACTCTGTCCCCGGCCCTAACCCGCCGCTCCCAGCAGGGGAATTCGTGCTCGCGACTAGGAGAAAGGGAGTTTAGAAACCCGAGGCTGGGCAGGAGACGGTGTGGGCTGGGCCTCCAACCACAGGTTACCAGGAGGTCGTGGGAGTTTTGTGGTGTCGCCCCGCCCCCAGGGGCTGTCCTATCCATCTGCCGCGGGAAAATAGAGAGCGGGCTCCAGAGAGTGCCCAGCACCTGCTAATAAGCGGCACTAGATCGCGGAGCTCCGTGGGCAGCTTCACGAACAAACTCCGGGAGTCTACGCCTGATCTCGTCTGATCTCCGAAACCAAGCAGGGTCTAATCCGGTTAGTACGTGGATGGGAGACCGCGGGGAATACCGGGTGTTGTAGGCTTTTCCCTTTTCCTTCGCTCTCAGCTGGGTTCCCGAGACTGAGAGACCCGCGGAAGTGAAGGGCGCCCTGGGCTCCCTAACCTTTCACTCTAAGCGGGAGCCTCGGTGCTCTGCCCACCCCCGGAGAACGGCACCCGCGCACCCCCACCCAGAAACGAGATCCAAAAGCAGTGCAGCCGGTGGGGAACAAGCTGTACTGAGCCCCCTCTTTAAATGGAGGCACTGGAGCCCGTGGCACTCCCCGCTAATCCAGAAAAGAACAACGGAAAACTTGCTTTCGGTCCTTTTCTCCGTTTTCTTAGCAGCTTTGCTGTTCTTGGAGAAGTTTCGCAGCCCTCCGAGGGGGAAATGAGCTAGAGCGCTTAGCTATGCGCTGAGCCCACCCGTGGGAGACTAGTCACTTTCTGGTCTTAGAGACAGAAAAGTTTCCTCTCCAGTGAAATCAACGGCGTCCGCTGATCGCATCCGATAATTTGCAGCTCTTTGTGGCCCACGTAACCCGGCACTTCGAGTGAGGTTTGACGTTTCTGGATTTCTGGGTCGAAAAGACTTTCTGATCTTAAGCTCCGACTTTCCCAACCCTTCCCTAAAGGGTTAAAGAAACCGCTTTGAATGTTGGAGATAGAGCAGTACTTACGAAAAGTAGATGGTCTCTGCTACTTAAAATGTGTGTTGCTTTAGTTCAAAGCTTCTTAAACTGGGTGACTAATTTGTGAGCTTGTGGAATTGGTTTCTTATCAAATGTTTGATTTGTTCCTGTTATGTTACCTTTATATGGTCTCAGAAACTTCAACAGCTCCCTGTCACCTGCCCTTTCTTTGGTCAGGGAGCATGTAAAGCTGTTTCCAACTTGGACTTTTTCTTTCTCCTTATGTATTACTCTTATATAATCAATAATGCAGACATAAAAATCTGCTTTCTTCGAACGTGAAACTCCAACTCCTGTCTCCATTTCCTTTTAGTGATGTCCCCCATGCCAGGAATGGGCTTCTTTCTTTTTTTTTTTTTTTTTAATTTTTTTATTTTATTTAGAATTTTCTTTTTCCACAGTATATTTGCATGAGTAATTTTTTTATAATATTATCCCTTGCATTCATTTTTCCAAATTATCCCCTCCCCTTGATGACAGGCAATCCCATACATTTTACATATGTTACAATATAACCCAGATACAATATATGTGTGTAAATACCATTTTCTTGTTGCACATTAAGTATTGGATTCCGAAGGTATACTGGGCTTCTTTCTTACCCCTGCCTCCTAAGGTGTCTGGCTATCTTCCATAGGAGGCCTTTCCCAGCTCCTTCTCCCATAACTGCTAATGACTTTCCCTCTCATGATGCCTTCTATGTACACTGAATGTACCTTCTTTGTACTTGAGTACACTTTCTGTCTCCCCAAACAGAATGTAAAACCTTTGTTGGTTAGGACTGATTTTGTTATTTCTTTGTAGCCCAATTGCTTAACAGATCCTTCTATATAGTATTATTTAATAAATGTTTATATGATGATTGATTTATATAAGAGATTCTCGTTGAGCTATATGTGTTCTCTATAGCCTCTATCAACCAATCCAATTGTGAGATTCTGTGTAAGGCTTGGAATGACTGAATGAATAAGATTTTATCAAGTACCTGCTATGTGCCAGGCATTGTGCTAGACCCTGATGATTCATATAAAAAACGGAAATTCAACTCTCAAGGACCTTATATATTAAATGGGGAAATAACATTTGTAGGGAAGTGAGTGGTCACAGAAGACAGATTTTGTCTGGAGAATCACAGAGACAATAAGGGAAACCTTAGGACAGTACACAGCTATGCCCTCACCAATAGCAAGAGTATTAATAGTTTTTCACTGTGTCCTGAACAGTAGCTAAAAAACAGTGAGGAGGAAGGAAACAAGCATGACTATAAGTATGCTATTAAGTATGACTATATGTCAATTGCTACATTACAAGTCTGAGAAATAGATGCTAATTATTATCCCCATTTTACTCTTTAGGAAACTGAGGCCAAAATAACTTAAATATCTTGCCCAGGATCATCCAGCTGCTAAATATCTGAGGTAAGCTTAAAAGTCTAGTCTCCTCACTCTAGACTCAGTGTCCTACCCCATGCCTCTAGTACTTCGGATGGAGATGGACTGAGGAAGGGGGAAGTGTCACTGATGTGACTACAGATGGATGGCAAGATACCAGGGTGGGTGGCTGGAATGTGAAGCAGGGGGCTGCCTAAATAAAAGCTGTTAGTTGGATTGGCTTTCACTCATCCACCTGCGGATTTACACAGTTCAAGCCCAAGGCTGACTTCTAAAACTAAGCAGATTAACTGAGGGAAAGAGGGAGGTTAGAAATGAGGTCTCTGGGTAGAGGGGGAAGAATTCCAGGAAGAGGGAGAGCCCATTGTCAGAGCAAGATATTCCCATCTCCTGGTTTTTTCCTGGGATGGATGTAAAACATGGGCCGAGTCCAGGTGAGGAAGTATACACTATTTAGTATATAGTGTGACTGAATGAATGAAGATTTATGTTACATCTCTGTGGAAATGGAAGGAGCACCTTGAAGGAGGCTGAAATTGACTGTCCTGGGCAGGTACACAGGCTGGTAAGACCAGTTGGAACCAAGATAAAAGACATCCTGGAAAAAGCCTGAACCATTTACCGAGGAGATTTCCCAGATAACACAGGCTAGAGCCACGGTGAACGTCATGGATTAGAGATGGATCTTATTCCTCCTTTTGCATTTTGTTTTCAGTTATGCCCCAGGTGAGTGGTTTCACCCAAATGGTCCAGCCCTTCTCTGAGCTTCTCAAGTGAAGTTCAAAAATTTAAGTTGGGGGAATGGAAGGCTCTCATGACTGAAAAATAGCAAAGTCTGAAAAATGAAATGGAAAAAAATGTCTGGAAAATCACTGAAATGGTCAGGAGAATCTAGGACAATAGATTGCCATGCCCTTTTCAACAGCAAGAATTGTATTAGTTGTTAACGTCTCCTAAACAGTGGATAAAAAGGAGTAGAAAGAAAACAACCCTCTATTAAGTACTTGCCATATTCCAGCTGCTTTGCAACAATTCTGGGTGATAGTTGCTAATTATTATCCCCATTTTACTGATAAGAAACTGAGTCTCACATAAGTGGGACTTCCCTGGGATTACACAGCTTATAAGTCTCTGCTTTAGATTTTTTAGATTTCGTAGATCTGTTTGACTTCTGATCTTCCTCATTCCAGACTCAGTGTTCCATTTCATGCTTCTAGCAATTGGGTTGGAGGTGAAGGGAGGCTTTACTAGTGGAAGACAATATAAGTATGGTTTTTGAGTAGATGGCAAGATACTAGGGTAGGTGCTATTTGATGGCTGTGATGAGGGTATGTGATGAGGAGGTTAGGCAGGAATGGGTGAGGTTCCTTTTCTCCCAGAAAATGTCCCAGTTCTGAGTCAAAGAATTCACTAAACCCAGAGACTATGGTTAAAAAAAAAAAAAAAAAAAAAAAAAAAAAAAGGCGGCTTTATTATTAAAGAAACACCAAGAGGGATTCTCTTGGTGGGCATATCCTTCTCAAGGGAGAATTGATCTGCAAAGAATACCTTTTTGAAGACCCATTTTATGTATGAGTCTAAGGGAAGTTTGATAATTCTCAAATGAATGTGAAATCTTGCCTGGAGTTGTAGCTTCCTGACTAGAAAGCTTATCTTGCTCTGAGAGGATTTGAGACCATTTGGAGGTATAGATCAAAGGGGACATGATTTTTGTGATTTTACATAATTTTACAGGGCTCACAGGTCATACAGAGTTCACTCTCATCAGCTGGAATATGAAACAAGGGGCCTGGTTAGATAGAGTGGGGTAGTGGAGTTTGCTCTCATTCATTAACCAACCAATCTGCAGAGTTCAGGCTGAAGGCAGAGTTCCAAAGCCCAGCAGATTAACTGCAAGGAAAATGGGAACAAGATCTCTAGGAAGGATAAAGAGTTCTAAGAGATGGGAAGAAGAGCTCCATTGTCAGAGACTGGGACATCTTATTATCTCAAGCATGGGGTGGGCCTAGGGGACTCAGCACTTGTAGATTAATATGTAGTATGACTGAGTGGATGTACCTAACAATACTCCTACATATTTGGAGCATTTCTATAGGAGGCTGTAAGTGACTAAGCTGAGTCTTGCACAGGCAGGCAGGATAGTGAAGCCAGGTGGAAACAAAATAAAATATTTTGGAAGGAAAATTTACTGAAGCATTTACTGAGGAGGTTCCCAATGATGAGGTTTTAGTGGCAGGGCAGGGCAAGGCAGAGAGTTGTGGGAACCCCATCTGGTCGGCGCAAGTCCAATGTGAAAGAATTCATGAACCTGAAAAGTTAGACTGGAAAAAAGTTTATTGGCACGGAGGAGTCAGCTTTTGCTAGGAGGCTGACTTCCTCAGTGGCGAGGTCCTGACAGAGAAGTAAAGGTCTAGTAGAGGAATCCTGGCAGAGAAATAAAGTGGGAAGTTATGCCAAGGAGAGAGAGAGAGAGAGGTTCCTTAACAAGGCATGGTCATACTTTTGAGCCTCTGCAAAAAAATGAATAAGCAGAAATCTATTTTATCTTGTCTGGGGGCTGGGAGTAGTTTGAGTTGTATCAGACCAAGATCTTCCAATTGAATAGATCTCCAACTGAATGAGTGGTCCTGAACTAATTTTCAACTCAACAGAGAGTGTAATCAATAGAGGGTATTGTCAGTCTCCAACAGGATAACAGAATGAAACTACTTATCTTGATTCCCTGGGGTGGGTCTTTCGAAGAGGCAAGGGCTCAAGGAGAATTTCTCCCCTTCAAGGAGTTTTTACTTCATGATTTCCCTCCCAGGTCAGGACAGTTTTGGAGTTCCCTCATCACCAGGAACATGCTGGTTAGAACAATGCTTGCTTTCCTGTGTCTGAGATTGTACCTCTTCTGCTATGTCTTTTCCCTTTTATCATAGATAAGTGATCACACCAACTAGTTCTCCCAATATTTGGGACGTCTCAGCTGGAGCTTGCAAAGGGTGCATGCTGAGGGGGTAAGGTGGGAGTGGACCTCATGGGATGGGAAATAGTGAGAATGGCACAGTAAAAAAAAGGGTGAGCATGACTACGGAATGGGGAAGTTGCTAGGTACCCTCTCTCTCCTCACAGCTCTGGAAATCTGAGAACTTAAGAGCAGGGAAACTTGGAGGAGAACCAGATAACACTGAATCTAGCACTGGGCTACATCACCTGCCCTAATAAAATAATTTGTTTCCAGCTAAGAAACCTTCACAAACACAAGTCCTGAACCCATTTTTGCCCTCTCTTAATGAGCTGAGGCACCTTCCCACTGAGAAGGGCACCCTAGTCCTTTTGATGAGGTCCAGCTAAGGTATACCTAAATAAAATTAGGATTAATTAAGGTCTAGTGGAAGGTTTGGGGTACAGGGAGTCAAATGGATCTCCCCTGCAAACCCTCTGGATTTGGCACAAGGATACAGAGTTAAATAAGTTCTAGTGACAGTGCAGAGTACCCTGTAAAGGAATTTACAGACCTGAAAACCTAGATTGATTAAATAAATAAATAAATAAATAAATAAATAAATAAATAAATAAATAACCAAGCTAATAAATAAATAAATGAGTGAATAGATAAATAAATAAACAAACAAGTAGATAGATAGATAGATAGATAGATAGATAGATAGATAGATAGATAGATAAAGGTTTATTGTAGGGTTTGGAAGTACAGCTAAAGTCTGGTTAGTAAAGGCATTAGACAGAGAACAGAATACACCATAAGTGGCAGATAGAGAGTCTGTGATACAAAGCATGTTGCTTGCATGTTACGATCCTCTGCAAAGAGATGATTCCAGCTTGGCTCTTTTATTTGGTAAAAGGGGCCTATGGGTGGAGTCCCAATTTGGTTGCTCTCTGAACCCAGTGGTGGGTGGAGGTTGGGAAACCTGAGCAGATACAAAAGGATGCTTTTGACCAGGTCTTATAAATCAAAGGTCAGTCATGGAGCTTGAGAATCAGAAAGGAATCTTAAAGGGGCTACCGCCCACATCACTTTTACACCAACTAAAGCTTGACTTTATGATCCAGGGCACATTCTGATCCTCCATAGCCCCCACCACATGAGTGAGTCTTGAAGGATAGTAAGCCTTCAGATGGGGCTGCTAGAGAACATCATAGTGCCCAGAGTGCTAGACCAGAAGTCAGTCTCATGATCCCGAGTTCAAATTCTGCCTCAGATATTCATTAGCTGTGACGCCCTGGACATATATCACTTAACCCTGTTGCCTTAGTTCCTCATCTGTAAAATGCAGTGAAGAAGGAAATGATAAATGTCTCCCTCATCTCTGCCAAGAAAACCCCAAATGGGTTCTCAAAGGGTCAGAAAGGACAAACGACTGAATCACACAAAAAGACTCAGAAAGATACGAGTGAGCTGTGCTTCTGCTTGACCTGAGTAAAGTCATGAAATGGGAAAAGAAATACCAGTTTTGGGGAACAGTTAATGGTCAAGTTTGTCTGGAATGAGGAATGTGTAAAGGGGAGGAAGCAGGTTGTAGGAATAGTCGGGCCACACCCTCTGACTCTACCTGAAGCAAGTTCCTCCTGTCCTGAGTGCCACTGGGTAAGCAACCCCAGGTATCTTCCAGGTTGATCATACTGTGGCCGTAGGGGATATGTGTGGGCTTTCAGAGAAGGGAGTAAGAAAAGATGAGAGAGACAGGGGGTAAAATAGAAAATAGAAGAAAGGGATTGGTTGGGGGGGAGCATTAATAGAGTGCCTACTATGTGCCAGGCATGCCAGGAAGAAAAAGAAAGGAGAAAGAAAGAGGGAAAGAGACAGAGAAAGCACAACATGTTGGAAAAGGGGACAAGAGTTAGGTTGGACAGAAAGGAACAAGCTCCTAGTGGAACTTGCCATTTGTCAGGGGAAAGGGGATACCCCATGAGATTGGGGCATGTCTTTGGCTGGCGGACTGGATCCTGGAGGACTTGGCACTCTAAAAAGAGTTATCTAGGGGAAGTGGGGGTCAGGAAGCATGGTGGAGTTAGGAGGGCTGCCAGGGAGTGGCAAGTTCTATCAGGTGATGATCTAATTTCTCCTTCTCTCTTCACTCCTTCCCCCTTTCCCTCCACTAGGTGTGGTTGAATTGAATGTTTTGTTTTTATTATTTTCCAAGTCTAGTTAGAACAAACTGTAGCTCTTTGGAGCTCCCCTTCACCCGTGCTGGTTGAAATATTAGCAATGCAAGAAACTTTTAAGAGGTTTGTTGGAACCTCAAGTTCCCTGAAAATGATTTTTTTCTACTAAGGTCTCTGTCTTTAGCAAATTATTTAATGTTTAAGTACATGATAGTATTTTTATTTAATGAATATGATTACAAATATGATCTATAGCTTTCTTGAGGTATCTAGAACAGAATTTTAACCTGATGGTAATGGATATAGTAGTGAAAAACCAAATTTTCTTTACATAAAGTCTGAATTTGGTCTTTGACCCCTACATACATTACCCTTGGTTCAGACTTTTAGAACCAAAACTAACAAGTTCTTCCTGTACAATATAATCTGAAGAATTCTACATTCTATCTATAAAGATAGATTTGTAAGTGTATGTATATATCTATATCTATGAGTGTGTATGTATTGTCCAATATACCATTTATATATACATATATATGTGTATGTATTCCCCAAAACAGCACTAATGTCATGTTATATGTATATATATATATATATATATATATATATATATATATGTATACCTATACATATATATACACATGATTATATCTGCAGTGTTTACAATAAACGTCTTCTATATGTAGAAATATAAATATACATATAAAACATGCATGTTAATATCAGGTTGTAATGTGCTGTTGTCTCCAGAGACTGCCGATTGCTCTCTGGATGGAGATCTGCTGTGTCAACTCAAATCTCTCGGACAGATTCTTCTTCCTGTAGAGAGCCCTTGTCTCCAGACAGTTGTCGCCAACTCTGGTCCAGAGTAGTGACTTCTTCCTCGGAAGAGCCACCTCAAGTCTGGCCCAGACAAGACTCTATCTCTTGAGTGCTGCCCTCTTTTATCCTCCCAGAGAATGGGTGTGGGATAACGCAAGGGCTTCTGAGAAAAATTACTTCAACCAATGAACTTGCTCCTCTTAAGCATGCAAGCTCTTCCCCAGGAGTTCAAAGGGGTTAAACTCCTAGTAAAGACCAGAACTAGAGAATTGTTAAGTACTGACTTAGCACTTAGTAAGAACCTAATATCTCATTATCTCATTAGCACTTAGTAAGAACCTAATATCAGGTAATCTAAGATGGAAATAAAATGATTAGATGTGGACAGCAGGTTGAAAGAGGAGAGTTAAACATGTATTGGAATATCTGCCATCTAGGGGATAGGTTGGAGGGAAAGAGGGGAAATTTTGGAACAGAAGGTTTTGCAAGGGGTCAGTGTTGAAAAATTATCCTAGCATATGTTTTGTATATAAAAATCCATTAAAAAAGAACAGCAAAAGAAAGAGTCAAAGGTAACAAGGAGGTTGCCATCAAAGGTTATTGGGCAGGATGTTGGTGTCTCTGACAGAAATAGCAATTTTTGGGGAAGGAGAAGCCTTGGATGGGTTGATAATTAGCCTTCTCTTGGGCAGACTGAGTTTGAGAAAGAGAAAGTCCATCCAGGCCTTCTCCAAATCTACATTTCCTTGTTCCATCCTTGGTAACTAAAGTGTCATTTGTTCCTTTTTCCTGCCAATGACACAAGTACTTGCACCCCTAGAGGTGAGGGAAGAATAAGATACAAGGAGGTCCCACCTTCTTCCACATAGGCACAAATTTAGGAACTGAAATGTGAGACTGAAAAAAGAATTCAACTTAAGAGTCCCAGAGCTTGAGTTCAAATCCTGCATCCAATGCTTATGAACTGTATGAGGTTTGGGAGGGCCTTGGGCCTCCAGCTCCTCATCTATAAATGAAGAAATTGAAGTAGATGACTTCTGTTATGTCTTCTTGGTGTAAGTGAATGACCCTGTGATCTGACCTTTTAAGTAAATGTTCTTTAGAAATAAGAGAAGACTCCTTCACAGGAAAAGTGACTTGGCCACAGCCCCAGAGTAAGGTAGAAGCAGAACTGGAAGCAGAGCCAGCCCAGAGCTCTCCCTTTCCCACAAGCCTCCTCCTACTGAGAAGGGCACCTGGCTCCCTGGCACCGAGTAAAGCTCTGACTCCCATTGCAGTCCACATCTGATCCTCCACAGTCCCCACCACATGAGCTGAGCCTTGAAGGACAGTAAGCCTTCAGAGGGGCCAGAAGGTAGCACCCTAGTGCCCAGAATGTTGGGACAGAAGTTTAAATTTTGTCTCAGACACCCACTAACCATGTCACCCTGGGCATGTCACTTAATCCTGTTTGCCTCAGTTTCCCATCTGTAAAATGCAATGGAAAAAGAAATGGCAAGAGACATTTGCTGCATCTCTGACAAGAAAACCCCGAATGGGGTCACAAAGGGCCAGAAAGGACAAATAACTGAATCCCAGCAAAGGATTCAGAAAGGTATGAGAGAGCTGTGCTTCTGCTCAGCCTGAGTGAAGCCGTGGAAATGGGAAAGAAATGTCAGCTTTGGGGAGCAGCTAATGGTGGTTTGTCTGCAATGGGGAATGTATAAAGGGGAGGAAAGAACATAAGAAGGTCACAAGGGGATCAGATTGTGGAGGCTCAGGCATCCTGGAGGCAACTGGACTCCTCCAGGGAGGTTTTAGATCAGCGCCAGGGCTGAGCCTTAGGAAAGCCAGCTCTGTGCAGAGTGAATTGGAGGGAGAAGAAAAAAGAGAAGCAGGGACATGCATTAGGAGGCTACCGCACCAGTGCAGGTGAGAGGTGGTGAGAGCCTGGCCAAGGGAGACCTTGTGAGCAGAAGGAAAGGATAATATGGGAGAGGGGCTGAAGAGGGAGGAGAGAGAAGATGTGGTGACCCATTGAGTGTGGAGAGTAGAAGAGGGAAGGTCAAGGGAACCCAAGGCTCCTGACCTGGGGAGGCCACTGTGGGGCCCAGGAGCCTGGAAAAGGGTCAGGTTTGCAGAGAATGACAATGACTTTCATTTTTTAATGCCTCTGAGATGGCTGTGGTTTGTGAAGGTCCTTCTTTAGGAACTTTCTGCATTTTTTATTCCTTCATGTACCTAAGAGGCCACCTTTCCTGTGTATTTATGATTCTTATTTCCATCCTGTCACAGGTAACTGCAACTCAGAAGTGGTGACATCTCTGAAAAGAAGTCAGGGAGATGATGTGATGCTCACTCTAGACTCAAAAATAAAAGATGAGATCAGGGAAATTAAATGGTATTTTGAATCTAAGAATCTGCTCCTGCTCACCACCTCTCCAATGAAGATCAATCCAAGATGGATTATTTCCTGGAAGGAATATGATGGGAGACTGTCTATCCTTGGGGATATGACTCTAAAATTAAGCGATCTGACAACTGAAGACAGTGGATGTTATAAAGCTGACATAATATCAGTCTCAGGAGGGATAACTACACAGAAATACAATTTAACTGTCCTTGGTAAATGAACCACTCGGCTCCATTTGAATACCACACTGCTGTTACCCATTTGTACAATTTTAAAAGCTTCCTTTCATTCATTCACCTTTAGACCTTTTCAGAATCTGTCTTACCCTCCAATTTTGCCCCTTAGAGAGGGAAAGAAAGGTAGAGCTGCTCTTTCCTTACATAACAGGAAAGTTGAGAACAAATCTGAAGCCAGAAGGACTGTCACAAGGTCACACACATCATATAAAGGACTGATTGAATTACCAACTGAGCTTTCTTGGAGAACCATGTGAAAGTTACTGAGCCATTCAGTCACTTAGTCCTTCCTCAGCTTCTTCCTGATAATTCTCTGGACTGGAGAGCAATCCCTGAAGGCTGAAGGTGACCCTGAAACAGTGAGGGAGGAACAATGTCCCTTTCTGCTGGGTGTGTTCTTAATGAAGGGAGAGAAAAGAGTGGTGGGGGTGAGGAGATGTACTAGAGGAATATGATTGATGCACACTGGGCTTTCTGGTAGAAATGGGGGAGAATGAAAAGAACTGAGTAGGGACTGGCAATCTGGAGGACAGACACTGCAGACACTGACCTCAGTCATATTTTATTCATAGCTTCTGCGGACACCTCTGTGAGTCTGTCCTCTCTTCAAACCATCCAGGCCCTTTTCTCTCTTTATTACTCTTCTTTCTCTACTTTCATGATCCTTGTTTACCCAAATACCAAAAAGTTTTACAAAGTGTAGAATCTCTGCCAGTGTCCCTTTTTCCATCTCCTTCAGATTCCTTGCTTCCTTCACAAATTCCCTTTTTGTAGCTCTGTATCCCACTTCTTGGTGACAGACTGATGGCTAATGATCCTGTTTTATTGTTTTAGAAACTGACAATACAGAGCCCAACGTGAACCCACAGAATCGCTCACATTATTTTGCCATATTAAGCCTTGGTGTATTTATGTTCCTGCTAATACTAATACCATGTGTCTGCTATCTAAGATCACAAGGTAATTGCATTTACAAAATAAAAAGTAACCTGAAGATGAGAGTTTATGGCTGTACTTGAGTGTTGGGGCTTGAACAGAGAATTGCAGTGATTTTAGTTTTGAGAGAAGAGATGGAGGAAATGGGCCCTGAGACTGCATGTTCTCATCAGTGGCTGAGCCTCCTAGAAGGGAAGTAACCAACCTGCTCCTTGATTCCATTCTTCTCATCTCCAGGTACTCACAGAAGAAGCAAATCACAAACAGAAGAGAATGGAGCAGAGGAAGAATATAAACATTCCCAGATGGCTTCTCTTCACACCGACACACAGAGACTGAGGATACCTGGGTAAGAAACTAGCCACACACACACACACACACACACATACATACACACACGTAAATATTATATATATATATGTACATATACATATATACACACACATACACAGAGTGCCCAAGTATATGTATGTATAATGTGTGTATAAGTATATATCAATTTCATAAGTTTATGATTTAAAAAACTGAAGGTGCCCTCACCCTGGGAGCTCTTGACTGTTATCTCAAAGTGTATCCTCTAAAAGAACAGTAATATGGTACATCTGAGCAACCAAAAAGTAAGCAGCAAACCCCAAGAAATTCTCATCCTAGCAGAGGCCTCTGACAAAGATCTTGCCCCTGGTGACCAGAAATTAAATGAGAGAACCAAATTAAATCTAAAGTAACTATGTATGAAGGAGAACTCTATTTCAAAGTGATTGACACCTGGATCAAGAAATCGGCTTCTAGATAGGAAATGCCCATTCCAGCCAATGCTTGAAAAATAAATAATTATATTCAATTTTATTGGAGAAAATACCTTACATTTTTTTCTTCCAAGATCATGACTGAATGTCAGAGGGCTCTCTTGCCTTTTCAAAAAGCTATGCTGTGGTAAAAAGGTTTCTGGGTTTTAAGCTAAAAGAACAATAGTGGCTGAATCCAGTCTTCCTTCCTTAAGAAAGAGGGAACAGCTCAGCTGAAGATTCCAGCTTCAGCTTGTAGCTAAAAGCAAATGGAACCTCAGATCCCAAAGCACAACTTCTGGTAAAAACACAGCACTAAAAGGCTGCCTTAGTAGCACACTTGAGGTTTGTCCTCCTTCCATCTCAAAGAGGACCAAAATGATGTCACTATGTTCGAGTCAGCCTTTTAAAGCAAAGTGTATAGTTTTCTAATAAATATATGATTTTTGATTAATGGCTTGATAGGATACAAATAAATGGCATTTACCTAAACTTTTTTTATCCAGTAGAGCATTGACAGTTACAACCATACAAGAGGTCGTAGTAGAAATGCAGAACGGGCTTGGCACACAACCGGAAGACAGCAGAGATCAGCACAGACAGCAGCTGGGTGATGAAGAAAGGAACAGCACAGAATCTATGGACCACAGGAGAACAGCACAGATAGAAGCAGCCTGATAACATCAATCAAAAATGTTGGATCATATAAAACATATTTCCATATTGATTGTTTGGTGGAAGAAAATTATTTATTAAAGCTCTTTTATTTTCAAAACATATGCATGGACAATTTTTCAACATCAATCCTTGCAAAGTCTTGTGTTCCAATTTTCTCCCCTTTTCCCCCACTATCTCCCCTAGATGGCAAGTAATCCAATATATGTTAAACATGGTAAAATGTATGTTAAATCTATATTTACACAATTATCTTGCTGCACAAGAAAAATCAGATCAAAAGGGAAAAATGAGAAAGAAAATAAAATGCAAGCAAACAACAACAAAAAGAATAAAAATGCTTTGTTGTGATCCATACTCAGTTCCTACAGTCCTCTCTCTGAGTATAGATGGCTCTCTTCATCACGAGATCATTGGAACTGGCCCAAATCATCTCATTGTTGAAAAGAGTCACGTTCATCAGTATCGATCATCTTATAATCTTGCTGTGTTCAATGGTCTCCTGGTTATCTCATTTCACTTATGTAGGTCTTTCCAAGTCTCTCTGGAATCATCCTGCTGATCATTTCTTATAGAACAATAATATTCCTTAACATTCATATATCCTAATTTAATTCTCCAAATGATGGGCAACCACTCAGTTTCTAGTTTCTTGACACTACAAGGACTTTCACAAACATTTTTTTTGCACATGTGGGTCCCTTTCCCTCCATTAAGATTTATCTCTTTGGGATATAAGCCCAGTAGAAACATTGCTGGATCAAACGGTATTCACAGTTTGATAACTTTTTGAGCATAGTTCCAGATTGCTCTCCAGAATGGTTGGATCAGTTCACAACTCCACCAACACCATATTAGTGTCCCAGTTTACCCATATCTCTTCCAACATTAAATAAAATTTATGACCAAACAAGAAATAGAGAACATTATGAAATGAAAAATGGATAGTGTTGGTACATTAAATTTAAAAGGGTTTGCAAGTTAGGTACAGAGGAAGAATAGACACAGAAGCATTATATGCTGGAGAAGGGCTCATAGTTTTGAAAACCTACTCACATCAGGAATGGTTTAAATAGCCAATACCAGATATATACCCAGAATATGTCAGGAGCAGAGCTGGAAGCAGAGCTAGCTCAGAGCTCTCCCTTTCCCATGAGCCCCCTCCCACGAAGAAGGACCCCCTAGTTCCTTGGCACCAAGAAAAGTATTGACTCCCATTCCAATCCACATTCTGATTTTCATAGTCCCAACCACATGAGCTGAGTCTTGAAGAGCAGTAAAACTTCAGATAGGGCAGCTAAGTGGCACCATAATGCCCAGAGGGTTGGGCCAGAAGTCAGATTCATGATCCTAAGTTCAAATCCTGCCTCAGACATCCACTAACCATGTCACCCTGGGCATGTCACTTAATCCTGCTGTTTGCCTCGATTTCCTGTAAAATGCAGTGGAGAAAGAAATGGCAAATTCTCCCGCATTTCTGCCAAGTAAACCCCAAATGGGGTCACAAAGGGCCAGAAAGGACAAATAAGACAAAGACAAATACCAGAAAGCTGTGTTTCTGCTCTGCCTGAGTGAAGCCGTGGAAATGGGAAAGAAATGTCAGCTTTGGGGAGCAGCTAATGGTGGTTTGTCTACAATGGGGAATGTATAAAGGGGAGGAAAGAACATAAGAAGGCCACAAGGGGAGCAGATTGTGGAGGCTCAGGAGAGTGAATCCTAATCCTGGAGGCAACTGGTCTCCTCCAGGCAGGTTTTAGAGCAGCCCCAGGGCTGTGCCTTAGGAAATGCCAGCTCTGTGCAGGGTGGATTGGAGGGAGAAGAGAGAAGAGAAGCAGGGAGATGCATTAGGAGGCTGCAGCACTAGTGCAGGTGAGAGGTAGTGAGACAGGGGCAACTAGGTGGCTCAGTGGATCGAGCACCAGACCTGAATTCAGGAGGACCAGAGTTCAAATCTCAGACACTTAACATTTCCTAGCTGAGTTACCTTGGGCAAGTCACTTAACTCCAGCCTCAGGAAAAAAAAAAAGAGAGAGAGAGAGAGAAGTGGTGAGAGCCTGGCCAAGGGAGGCCATGTCAGCAGAAGGAAGGAATGATATGGGAGAAGGGCTGAAGAGGGAGGAGAGACAAGATGTAGTGACCCATTGGGTATGAAGAGTAGGAGGGGAATGTCAAGGGAACTCAAGGCTCCTGAACCTGGGGGGCTGAACCCACTGTGGGATGGAAGAGCCTGGAGAAGAGTCGGGTTTGCAGAGAATGACAATGACTTTCATTTTATAATGCCTCTGAGATGGTTGTGATTTATATATGTCCTTCTTCAGGTCCTTTCTGCATTTTTTTTTATTCCCTCAGATACCTAAGAGGCCATCCTTCCTGTGTACTTATGACTCTTATTTCCATCCTGTCACAGGCATTTGAAACTCAGAAGTGGTGTCATCTCTGAACATAAGCCAGGGAAGTGATGCTGTGTTCAGACTAGATCCAAAAATAGGAAATGAAATCCAGAGAATTACATGGACTCTTGAATCAAGATGGCTGATCCTAATCAATGCCTCTCCAGAGGAGAGCAATCCAAGTTGGATCATTTCCCACAAAGGGTACAAAGGCTGTCTTTCCTTCGTGATCAATCTCTAAAGTTAAGCAATCTGATGATAGAAGACAGTGGATGTTATAAAGCTGACATAACATCAGGCCCAGAAGGGAAAGCTGCTCAGAAATTCAATTTAATTGTCCTTGGTAAATGAACCACTCGGCCCCATTTGAATGCCACACTGCATCTGTACACTTTTAAAAGCTTCATTTCATTCTCCCACCTTCCGACCTTTCCAGAACCTGTCTTGATTTCTAACTTTGCCCTTTAGAATGGAAAAGAAAGGTGGAGCTGCTCTTTCCTTTTATAACAGGAAATTTGAGGACAACTCTGAAACTAGAAATTCTGTCATAAAGTTACACTCATTAGGCAGCCTCAATGAATGAAAATGACTGAATTATAGACTGAGCTTCCTTGTAGAGCCATGTGAAAGTTATTGAGCCAGTCACTCCCTCAGTCCTTCCTCAGTCCTCTCCCTAGGAATTCTCTGGACTGGAGAGCAATCCCTGAAGGCTGAAGGTGACCCTGAAGAGGTGAGGGAGGAACAATGTCTCTTTCTTCTGGGTGTGCGCTTAATGAAGGGAGAGAGAAGAGATATGGGGGTAAGGATATGTACTAGAGGAAGATGATTGATGCACACTGGGCTACATTTCTGGTAGAAATGGGGGAGAATGAAAAGAACTGAGTAAGAACTGGCACTCTGGAGGGTAGACACTGCAGACACTAACTACAGTCATATTTTATTAATAGCTTCTGTGATCACCTCTATATATCTGTCCTTTGTTCAAACCATCCAGGCCCTTCTCTTTATTACTCTTCTTTCCCTACTTTCGTGATCCTTGTTTACCCAAATACCTAAAATTTCCACAGAGTACAATCTCTGCCAATCCCTCTTTTCCCATTTTCTTCTATGCATTCCTTGCTTCCTTCACATATTCCTTTTTTGTAGTCCTTTATCCCACTTCTTGGTGACAGACTAATCCCTAATGATCCTGATTTATTGTTTTAGAGATTGAGAATACAGAGCCTAACACCAGAAACCTATGGATTCTGAAAGCTGTTTTTATCCCAGTCCTTTATGCATGTGTGATCTTCACAATAATATGTGTCTCCTGTTGAAAACTACAAGATAATTGCATTTACAAAATAAAAGTAACCTGAAGATGAGTGGTTATGACTGTGCTGGGACAGAGAATTGTACTGGCTTTACTTTTTTGGAGAAGGGAGGGGGAAGATGGACCCTGAGGTTGCATGTTCTCATCAATGGCTAAGCCTTTTCTAAGGGAAGTGACCAGCCTGCTCTTTGACCCCACTTTTCTCATCTCTGGGTACTCACAGAACAAACATATCACATACAGAGAAGAATGGACCAGAGGAGAAAAATGAACATTTCCAGAAGATCTCTCTTCAGACCAAGGAACAGAGACTGAGGATACTTGGATAAGAAACTAGCCACATATATACCTATATATACATGTATATATACACATATACATACACATACACAGTGCCCAAATACGTGTGTATAATGTGTATGCATATATATCAATTTCAAAAGTATTTAACTTAAAAAACTGAAGATGCCCTCAACCTAGAGCTCTTGACTATTATATCGAAGTGTATTCTCTAAAAGAACATATGGTACATTTGAGCAATCAAAAAGTAAGCAGCAGGCCCCAAGAAATTCTCATCCTAGCAAAGGCCTCTGACAAAGACCTTGACCCTGATGAGCAGAAATTAAATAAGAGAATAGAATTAAGTCTAAAGTAGCTATGTTTTAAGAAGAACTCTTTCAAAGTGATTTACCTGGATCAAGAAATCAACATCTACAGCCCTTTTTGTAGTGGCAAAAAACTGGAAACTGAGTGGATGCCCATCAGTTGGAGAATGGCTGAATAAATTATGGTATATGAATGTGACATAATATGTGTAAGAAATGATCAGCAGGATCAGACAGGCCTGGAGAGACTTACATGAACTGATGCTAACTGAAGTGAGCAGAATCAGGAGATCATTGTACATGGCAACAACAAGATTATACAATGATCAATTGTGATGGATTTGGCTCTTTTCAACAACGAAATGATTCAAGCCTATTCCAATAATCTTGTGAGAGCCATCTACACCCAAAAAGAGGATTATGAGAACTGAGGGTGGATTACAACATAATGGCATTTTCATTTGTTGTGGTGGTGGTGGTGGTTGGCTTGAATTTTGCCTTTCATTTTTTTTAACTTTTTGATCCGATTTTTCTTGTGCAGCAAGATAATTACATAAAAATGTTTGCCTATATTGGATTTAACATATATATTTTACCATGTTTAACATATATTGGATTACATGCCATCTAGGGCAGGGGATGGAGTGAAGAGAGGATGAATTGGAATACAAGGTTTTTCAAGGGTCAATGTTGAAAAAGTTATTTTTGCATATGTTGTGAAAATAAAAAACTTCAATTAAAAAAATTACCTTCTTCATAGGAAATGCCCATTCTAACCAATGCTTGAAAAATAAATAAATATATTCCATTTTATTGGGGGAAATCCCTTAAGTTGTTTTTTTTTTTTTTCTTCCAGGATCATGATTGAGTGTCAGAGGATTTCCTTGTCTTTTAAAAGAGCTGTGCTGTAGTAAAAAGATTTCTAGGTTTTAAGCTAAAAGAACAGTAGTGTCTGAATCCAGTCTTCCTCCTCTGTGAAAGAGGGAACAGCTCAGCTGAAGATTCAGCTTTACCTTGTAGCTAAAAGCAGATGGAAATGCAGATCCCAAAATACAACTTCTGGCAAAAACACAGCAATAAAAGGCTACTTTAGCAGCACACTTGAGGTTGTCATACTTCAGTCTCAAAGGACCAAAATGATATCATCTTGTTTGAGTCACCATTTTAAAGCAAAGTGTGTATTTTTCTAATAAATGTGTGATTTTTGATTAATGGCTTGACAAAATACAAATAAATGTCATTTAGTTAAAACTTTTTATCGAGTAGAGTGTTGCCAGCTATAACCATACTAAAAGATGTAGTAATAATGCTGCACAGAAACTATGGACCAAAGAAGAACAGCAGAGATAGAAGCAATCCTACATCATTCAAAGTTGTAAAACACATTTCCATATCGATCATTTGGTGGAAGAGAACTTGAATGAAATTTATAACCAAACAAGAAATAGAGAACATTGGGAAATAAAAATTAGGTAACTTTGATACATTAAATTAAAAAGGGTTTTTAAGTCAGGTACAGAGGCAGTATATGGGTGAGAAGGACTCATAGTTATGAAAACCTACTCACATCAAGAATGGTTTAAGTCAGATACAAATAAATCCACATAAATCCTCAGAATTTTTATATATCACCAACAAAACCCAACAACAAGAGATACAAAGAGAAATTCCATTCAAAATAATTGTTGATAGCATAAAATATTTGGGAATCTATCTACCAAAGGAAAGTTAGGAATTATATGAGCAAAATTACAAAACATTTTCCACATAAATAAAGTCAGATTTAAATAATTGGAAAAATATTAGTGCTCTTGGATAAGCTGAGCGAATATAATAAAGATGACATTACTCCCTAAACTAATCTATTTACTTAGTGCTATACCAATCAGATTCCCAAGAAACTATTTTAATGACCTAGAAAAAATAACAACAAAATTCATATGGAAGAACAAAAAGTCAAGAATTTCAAGGGAACTAATGAAAAAAAATCAAATGAAGGCAGCCTAGCTGTACCTGATCTAATACTATATTATAAAGCAGCGGTCACCAAAACCATTTAGTATTGGCTAAGAAATAGACTAGTTGATCAGTGGAATAGGTTAGTTTCACAAGACAATTTAATAATCTAGTGTTTGACAAACCCAAAGGCCTCATTTCCAAAATATATAGATAATTAACTCTAATTTATTAGAAATCAAGCCATTCTCCAATTGATAAATGGTCAAAGGATATGAACAATTTTCAGAGGATGAAATTGAAACTATTTCTACTCATATGAAAGGGTGTTCCAAATCACTATTGATCAGAGAAATGCAAATTAAGACAAGAAATACCAGTACACATCTCAGAGATTGACTAAGATGACAGGAAAAGATAGTGACAAATTGGAGGGGATGCGAGAAAACTGGGACATTGATTCATTGTTGGTGGAGTTGTGAACAAATCCTACCATTCTGGAGAGCAATCTGGAATTATGCCCAAAAAGTTATCAAACGATGCATACCCTTTGATCCAGCAGTGTTACTACTGGGCTTATATCCCAAAGAGATATTAAAGAATGGAAAGGGACCTGTATGTGCCAAAATGTTTGTGGCAGCTCTTTTTGTAGTGGCTAGAAACTGGAAAATAAATGGATGTCCATCAGTTGGAGAATGGTTGGGTAAATTATGGTATATGAATGTTATGTAATTATTATTGTTCTTTAAGAAATGACCAGCAGGATGAATACAGAGAGGCTTGGAGAGACTTACATGAACTGATGCTGAGTGAAATGAGCAGAACCAGAAGATCATTATATACTTCAAAAACAGTACTGTATGAAGATATATTCTGATGGAAGTGGATATCTTTGACAAAGAGAAGATCTAATTTAGTTCCAATTGCTCAATGAGGGACAGAATCAGTTATACCCAGAGAAGAAACACTGGGAAATTAATGTGGACTACATGCATTTTTGTTTTTCTTCCCAGGTTATTTTTACTTTCTGAATCCAATTCTTCTTGTACAACAAGTGAACTGTACAGATCTGCACACATATATTTTATCTAGGATATATTTTAACATGTTTAACATGTATAAGATAGCTTGCCATCTAGGGGAGGGGGTAAAGGGAAGGAAGGGAAAAGTTGGAACAGAAATGAATGCAAGGGACAATGTTGTAAAAATTACTCATGCATATGTTCTGTCAATAAAAAGCTATAATTAAAAAAAAGAATGGTTTAAGTAGCCAATACCACATATATTTCATCATGAGGGGTCTAGCACCCTCCAAAATCTACTAAGAAATTGAGGGGAAGAGATGAATGGAAGAAGAAGTAAAGAGTGAGGAAAGAAAACAAGAGAGGTATCCATGGGTGGGGGGAGGCTAAGTAATAGCAAGGTAAGTTAAGGAGCAGAATTAAAGCAAAGAATTAGCAGAGATAGGAAAAATATGTGTGTTCTATATATGTGAGAGGGGAAGGGGATTTCTGTGTATGTATGAATATATATGTATACATTTTTACACACACACACACACACACACACACACACACCACCCCCACCCCACCCCCACCCCACATATATATATATATGTTTAACTATAGCTTACTTGATGGAAGTGAGGGAATGAAGGGGGAGAAAAGAATGAAGAAAAATAAGCACAGTGGAGAACAAAAGAACAAACTACAAGGTAGTAAAAAAAAAAATGAACACTCCTGAATATAATTTCTTCTGTTATTATATTTCCTTTCTTGAACTGGTAATTTATTGTCACATACTTTGAATCTTCCTCATGTTCTGCTGGGGACAATACCTATTTTGTTTTGTTTCGTCTTCCTTTTCTGTTTTTATAAAATTGTTTATTAAATAAAATAAATAAATGAACAAGCAAATAAATGAAGCCTATTTGGTTTGGTTGATTGAGATATGATTGAGATGTATAATTTAACAGAACATAACTTTTTATCACTTATCATAAATGGTTGCAGTTCCCTGATTAATATATTTAGGATTATAGGGGAAGTATGTTATTGCTACTTTTACTATTTGGTTTTATCAAGTGTCTTTTCTTTAAATTATTTAGATATCAACAACAAATAAGATTATGTAGTGATCAACTGTGATAGACTTGGCTCTTTTCAAAAATGAGGTGATTTAGGGCAATTCCAATAGACTTATGTTACAGAAAGCCATCTCTATCCAGAGAGAGGACGAAGGAGACTGAATATAGTCTCCATAAAACATAGTATTTTCACCTTTTTAGTTGTTGTTTGCTTGGCTGTTTTTTCTTTCTCACTTTTTCCCCTTTTGATCTGATTTTTTTGGTGCATCATAATAAATGTGGAAATATGTTTAGAAGAATTGCACTTGTTTCATCTCTAATGGACTATTTGCTGTCTAGGGGAGGATGGAGTTAGGAAAGGAGGAAGAAAAATTTGGAACACAAGGCTTTGCAAGAGTAAATGTTAAAAACTTATCTTAGCATGTATTTTGAAAAATAAAAAGCTTTTGTTATTTTAAAAATGATAATAAAATAAATTAATTGTGTATTCTGGATATTATAAAAAAGTAAACCTATTGGTGATATTTTATGGGTTATGGATTTAAGCAGATGTGAATTCATAGAATACTTTGAAACTGGTAAATTAACCTTGTCTGTGAGACCATGCATCAATTGGAAAAGGATGGAGTGTTCCCAGATACTATATTTGAAAAAAGCAAGATGGAAAATACTAGAAATTGACATTTCCCCCATATATTGCCACTATCTTTTTAAGAACGTATGCATTGTAATGCATTTGAAGTAAAATATTATTGGTTCTATTCTCAATTGTACATTTTGCTATCAATAAGACCTTCTGAGTCATTTTACCTCTCTAGATCTCAGTTTTCTATAATGGACTCATGCTTCAACTCTATTTCTTAGAATATAATATTCTAATATAGAAAGAATATAAGTTCCTTCAGACTCTAGCCAAGTAATGTAAAAAGCTGAATTAAGACTCCAATCTCTTCAAGGGCATGGATCCCACCATTGTCAAGTAATAAATGTTTGGCATATAGGATGGCTTTAGGGAAGACTTGTTCCTCTGGTTTGAGAGCTGCTGAACCCTTTTCAGGGCTGCTTTCCACCTCTGGTGTCCACTTGATTCACCCAGCTTTCAGTCTTGGCTCCAAAGAGCTGTAGTATGGACAATGGTCATACCCTGGTAAACTGATTTGGTCAACAGGATAAAGTAGGTTGAGGGTAACTGAAAAGTTTCAAACCCTTCATGAGTTGGGGGGCTAAGGAGGGATATTTAGCCCAAGTATATTAAGACTTCTCCCAGCAGAAAGGAGAGATAACAACTAGTTGTTCCAATGGCCATAAAGGTGGCTAAAGCAAAAGATGTGGAAAACTTAAAGTTTGATTAGAAATTGAAAATATCAAGGTCATCCACTGAATCGCCAAGCCATTAGCACTTGTCTTAACTCTGTCTTGTAATTGTACTGTGATGATTCTGGAAGAAAGAATGAGGCTGAAAACTGTGAGCAACTCTGCCTCACTTAAAACCAACTATTCCATTAATCAAAAGACATCAGCCATACCATTTTCCATTTTTAGCTATCTCAAAATCTTAAGTGAAGCGACAGGTGTACATGCACTAGAAGCCGTAGTTACAATCCTGCACACAAGCGGCCCATACCATAGGTTAGAATGTAAACTCCTCAAAAGAAGGGGAGCTATTTTATTTTTTGTTTTCATGTCCCTAATGTTTACTTATAATGCTTGGCACATCATAAGTGATTAATAGGTTTGTGTTGTTGATAGACTGCTCATTTAAAAAGTGTACACTAAATAGTCTCTAAGTTCCCTTTCAGCTCAAAATCTATGTTCTTATCAAGCTAGATTCTATCAATACAGCAAATTATTATGATGAGTATGTTTTATTTAAGGGCTTGATTTTTGTTCATTAAAATCTACCATTTCCCTCTTAGCTCAGTCAGTCCCTTCTATTACCAATGAGCCCATTTTAAAAATGAAGCTGCAATTTTGCTACAACCCACTTGGTGTCGCCACATTCCCCGCTAATTGACGCTCTGTTTGGTTTCAGTTCAGTAGTTTTCAATGTCCAATTCTTGCTGATGCCATTTGGAGTTTTCTTGGCAAAGATATTGGTGGAGTTTATCATTTCCTTCTTCATTTTATTTTGTAGATAAGATTAAGTGGCTAACCCAAGATGACATAGGTAGTAAGTGTCTGAGGCCAGATTTGACCTAAGGAAGATAAATATTCCTAACTCCAGGACAGGTACTTTGGAGGTATGAAGGAATTTAGTAACCTGAGTCAACCTTCTCATTTAACAAATTACAAATACTTAAATTAACTATAAAGAATATATGAAAAAAGATGCTATAGGCATCCAGAAAAAAGAGCTGATAAATGTATGTATAAAATAATTTTACTATATAGGTAAAATATACTATATAGAATAAATTTACTTCTAATGGTAGAAGAAGAATGAAGAAGAAAGAAAAAATAAATTTACATGACAATTTTGTTGTAAATTTGAAAGGAATAACAAGTTACTCCAAAACAATCCCTTTGGACAGAATCCCAATGGACTTTGGACAGAAAATGCCATCTGCATCCAGAAAAAGAATTAAGGAGACTGAATGTAAATCAGCATATACTATTATGTTCACTTATTTTTTTTCTGGTTTTTCTCTCTCATGATTTCTCCCTTTTGCTCTACTTTTTCTTTCCCAACATGTCTCATAAAGTAATGTATATTAAAATAAATAAATTGACTAGGAATTTTTTTTAAAGTAATAGCAATTTATGCATAAAAGATTTGCAGTTTCTTATACAATCATCTTTTCATAATACTATGTTATAGAAGTGCTTTCTATAAATAAAAAGTTTAAAAATACAAATGTGGGAATAGAGGCAAGTTTAAGTGACTTTTCCAAAATTCCAATTATTTAAGTGATTTTTTTAAAGCTTTTTATTTTCAAAACATATGCACTCTTGCATAGCCTTGTGTTTCAGATTTTTCCCTTCTTCCCCCGACCCATTCCCCTAGATAGCAAGCAATCCAATACAATATACTTTTTAAAATTAAATTTTATCCAGTGTACTTTCAATAGTATTATGATACTGCATGCAACTTTGTATAAGGAAACTATCTACAGCATCTATTCTGAAAAGGGTACAGACTAGGAGAGGAAAAAGGGAGCTCCAGGCTCTCTGGAAACTTCTATTTCTGCCTTGACTGGAGTCAGAATACTCAGCCTAAGACTCTGATTGTTCTACTAATATGATGAGTGCTGCCTTGTTTTGTGCTCTGTCCTCAGTATAGCTGACTGAAGCCCAGGTGGGAAAATATGGCTTTTCTTTTTTTCTTCCCAAGACCAAGTTCAGGGAGATGACAAATTTGGATATCACCTTCATTGACCTTGAATTTCCCAGATAAATTTCAGATGAATATTAATCCCAACTATTGGTGTTTATCAAATGCAACCAACTTGCAACTAGCTTAGAGCAAATAGGCTTTTAGCCTAAGGTACTGATGCCCCAGGAGTATATAAAGTATTTCTCCCAGTGGCAGCTATATTATTTTTAATATTTATAATTTTCATTTTCCCCAGTTATTTTTAGGTTTTACATGCACATTCATTTTTATATATTTTATATGTATCATGTTGGGAGAGAAAAATCAGCACAAAAGGAAAAGACCACAATTTAAAAAAAAAACAGAAGAAAAGAAAAAATGGTGGGAAAAGTATGTTGATCTACATTCAGTCTCCATAGTTCTCTCTCTGGATTTGGATGCCATTTTTCTTCCAAAGTTTGTTGGGATTGCTTTGCATCACTGAACCTCTGAGAAGAACCAAGTCTGTCATTGTAAAATCCTGCTATTGCTGTGAAAACTTCACAAAACTTGGGGAAAGTATACATATCCTCTTTAATTGTCAGGTCTTATTTTTGACGGATAGTTCTGATGACTCCTCCCCAGAATTGGCTTAGGGGATAAAAGGATGGAATTTTTTAAATATACCTTGAGTGTAAATGTTTGAGAGTAGAAAAATTATCTTTTCATAAGGCAGATGCAGGGACATCTCTTAGCAGACATGAGTCCCTGAACGAAGGGGAGCCTTTAATCCCTGCAGAAGAAGAAAGCAGTTTGATCTATTTCCGAAGAAAAATTCTGAAGAAAATTCGTGGGAAAGGGGAAAAAAAAAAACCGCGTTCTAAAATGTTGTAGCAATTAGGGAATGGCTGAACAAGTTGTGGTATATGATTGTGGTGTGATGCTACTGTGCTATAAGAAATAAGGAGCTCTGTGATTTTAGAAAAACATGGAAAGACTTGCAGGAAATAGTGAAGATCCAAATGAACAGAAACAAGAGCATGTTGTATACAATAACAGCAATACTGTTTTAAGAACAACTTTGAAGGAATAAATTATCTTGACTATTATATTTTGGTTGGTTTCTTATTTGTTTTATCTTGACTATTATCAAAAATTAAATACAAAGGATAGATTAAGAAAGACACTATTTGTATACATAAGCAGAATCTATCTACAGATTATATAATTTGTGTACAACTCTGGTGAGATGCACATTCAAAGCTGTCTGCCCAGGCACCTCAAAGGCTTTTACTCACATTGAAGAAAGTTGTCATCCGTGAGAAATTCATCCTCTTGCTGCCTATCTTTCTATATTCTCATTCTTTACAGCAGTAATTCTCCAAAACTTTGGTCAAGACACTAATACTCTTTAAAATTACTGAGAATCTCCACTTCCAGAGCTTTCATTTATATGAGGTGTGCCTATCAATATTTACTATATTTGACATTTAAATATCTAAATATTTTAATGAAACTTGTTTAGACTTCCCTTTCTCTTGAAAGTGTCTCTGGAAGTTCCAGGAGACTCCCCATCGATCAAAGCAGGCTGCGCGCAGCGGGCCAGTCTGCGAGGAGCGGAGCGGGAGCGCGGAAAGCGACAGCCCGGCCCAGCAGGACAAGCCCGCCGGTCCAAAGAGGTTTTAGGCAGGGAATCGGCACTGCTAATTGTCAAAGGCCGACGGAGCCCGAGGACTGAAACCCCAGCAGCAGTTAGCTTTATGTGTCTTCGATTTAGCCGGTCTGGATTCCCCCGGTTCTGGGTGTTCGTCGGTGCCGTCATGCTTTTAACCAGTGAGTGATCTCAGCTCTTCCGGGGACGGACTAAGGAAAGGCAACCCTTGGGGGAGGGAGGTGTTCGTGGGGGGTGGGGGAGATCCGGAACACTGTTTCCTACATTTCTTCACAGTAGCTGCTTTTCCCCCACTGAAGCGTCTACTTTGTATCAATTCACAAATACAAATGTTAAACCTGGTAGAAGGGAAGGAGGTAGGCTGGGGCAGCTGTAATCCCAGACTCGTCCTTTTACTCGCGGGCGTTCGGCCCCACTCTCCCTTTAACGTAGTGTGTGAAATTCTGCACCAGATTTGGACCCCGTGACCCGGCTTTTCAGGCTTGAAAATTAATTGGACAACAGAAAGTTGGGGAGTAACTATGAAAGAGAAGAAATGATGGTGCCAAAATCTATCACTTTTTTTTTACTGCAGGTACCTTTACGTTCTTCACTATCTTCTGTAAAATCTGGAGGCTGTAATCTATGATTAGGGAAAACACAGAAACTATAATTTCCTAGATTTTCTTCTCGTTAATGAATTCAATCAATAGTTATTTTGATGGGCAAATTTTTTCAGACTATTGGTAACTTTCTTCAGTTAATTTCATCTCCTGTATTTACTTCTGTGACAGATGTAAGATGGAGTCTGATGTCATCCAACCTCAGTCCGCCACTTGACTTCTTATATATTCACTTTCATAATCACAAGCTCTAAGGAGATCCAGATGTAGGACAACTTATTCTTCATAAATAAATTTGCCTTCTCCTCTTAGCTTGAGGGGGCATCGAGGTGGTGAAGTGGATAGAGCAGCAAGCAGTCCTGGAGTCAGGAGGACCTGAATTCAAATTTGACCTCAGACACGAAACACTTCCTAGCTCTAGACAAGTCACTTAACCCCAATTGCCTCAGCAAAAAAATAAATAAATAAATTAGCTTAAGCCCCTACTCCAATTCATTTACAGTTTGTCTTAATTATTTAGTGAAACAGAAATGCTTCCTTTACCACTAATAATAATGTTTTGTATTTAAATAAATATTATAATTACTAAAAATTATCTATTAGCAAATGAGCAATAATAAACATATAATGTGTACATAGATGGGGGCAGCTACATGGCACAGTGGATAAAGCACAGGGCTTGGAGCAAGGAGGATCTGAGTTCAAAATTGAGTTCAGACACAACACTTGCTAGCTTGTGACCTTGGGCAAGTCACTTAATCCCAATTGTCCCTCAAAAAAAAAAAAGCCAGTATGGATATATGTGCTAAAATATGTTGGTTATGATTAAAGTCATAAAATCATGAAGGCTCAAAATATCATTACTTAACTTGTCTTTTCCTCTGTGGAAAGACAATCCCAAATCATTCATTTCACTCCAGATAATAATAAAATCTCTTTAGCATCTTCTTAACATTTCGCCTGGAGATTAGACTTCCCTTCCCCTTTGGTTTTCTCTTCATCAAGAAAAGAAAAGTCTTCTAGCATCTCTCTTGAAATAATCTTCTATATTTGTGATTAATTTTTTTATTGTTTTCTTTTTCTGATTACACATGGACATTAATTTTTAATACACATTTCTTTATGAATCATGTTAGAGAAAAACCAGAACAAAAGGGGAAAATCATGGGAGAGGGAAAAAAACCTGAAAAAAAGAAATGAACATAGAACTGTTGATTTACATTGTCACCATAGTTCTTTTTCTAGATGCCAATGGTGTTTGCTATGCAAAATTTATTGGGATTGCCTTGGATTACTGAACCACTGAGAAAAACCAAGCCTTTCATAGTTGATCATCACACAATCTTGCTGTTCCTGTGTACACTATATTCCCAGTTCTATTTGTTTCACTTAGCATCAGTTCATGTAAATCTTTTCAGGTCTTTCTAAAAATCAGCTTGTTCATTTTTTTATAGAACAATAATATTCCATTAATTTAATGTACCATAATTTATTCAACTATTCCCCAATTGATAGCCATCTACTCATTTTCCAATTCTTTGCCATCACGAAAAGAGCTGCTACAAACATTTTTGCATATGTGGGTCCTTTTTCCTCCTTTATGATTTCCTTGGGATACAGACCCAGTAGTAGCACTGCTGAATCAATATGGTTAACTTTCCATTAGATATTTTGGATATGGGGCTTTTGTCAGAGAAACACAATGCGAAGATTATTTCCTAGATATTATTTTTCCCATCTAATTTTAATTGCATTGGATTTGCTCATGCAAAGCCTTTTCACTTTTATTTAAGCAAATTGTCCACTTTACTTTCTCTGATCCATTCTATACTTTTCTGAAAATAAATTCTTCCCTCTTCCATATATCTGAAAGGCAATTTCTTCCTTTCTCTTCTAACTTGCTTTTGATTTCACAGTTTTCAGATGAAGTAATGAAAACTATCCGTAGTCATATGGGGGAAATGCTCTAGTTCACTATTTATTAGAGAAATGCCAATTTAAACAACTCTGAGCTATCACCCCACACCTATAAGTTAAAACTACAGAAAAGAAATGTTGGTGGGAATGTGGGAAAATTGAGACACCAATGAAATTGGTGAAATTGCATAGTAATTCATATGGTTAATTTGTAGAGCAATTCGGAACTACGTTCAAAGGGCTTTAAGACTGTGCATGCTCTTTGACAAAACAATATCTTTCTACATCTGTATCTCAAAGATAAAAAAAGAAAAGGATCCTTGTGTACAAAAATATTTAAATATTTAAATATAAAATATTTTGGCTCTTTTAAGGGTGGCTAGGAATTGGAAATTTAGGGATGTCCATCAATTGGAGTTTGTATATGATTGTGATGGAATACTATTGTGTTAGAAGAAATGATGAATAGAATGCTCTCAGAAAAACCTGGAAAAGACTTATAAAATTGATGGAAAGTAAAATGATCAGAAACAGGGTAACATTATATACAGTAACAGCATTATAAAAATATATATGTTCCTATCAAGCTAGGTTCTTTCAGTACAACCAATTATTACAGCTTCATAAACTTTAATAAGGGGCTTGATAATTGTTCAATAAAATCTCCCATTTACTTCTTGGTTCAGTCAGTCTCTTTATTACCAAGGAAACCATTTTAAAATGAATTTGCAATTTTGCTATAGCCCAATAGATGTCGCCAGATTCCCCGCTAATCCAGCCTCTCTTTGGTTTTAGTCAGTAATTTTCAGTCATGTCCAACTCTTTCTGACCTCAGGGTTTTCTTGGGAAAGATACTGGCATGGTTTGTCATTTCCTTCTCTGGTTTGTTTTGTAAATAAGATAACTGAAGCAAACACAGTTAAGTGGTTTACCTAAGGTGATATAGGTAGTAAGTGTTTCATGCCAGATTTGAATTGACAAAGATGAATATTCCTAACTCCAGGACAGGTAACCTGGGTCAGCCCTCTCACTTTACACATTATAACTACTTAAATTAACTGTAAAGGACATATGGAAAAAAAAAAAAAAAAGATGCTATCAGCATCCAGATAAAGAGCTGATAAATATACGTATAGGATAATTTTACGTGTGTGTCCAAAGATAGCCATCTTGGGTGAGGAATTAAAAAAAGAAATTTACATGACAATTTTGTTGTATATTTGAAAGAAATAGCAAGTTATGCACAGGAGATTTGCAAATTTATATATAATAATCTTTTTATAGTACTGTGTTATAGAAGTGCTTTTATTCCATAAATTAAAAATAAAACTTAAAAACCTATAAACTTGGAAATGGAAGCAAAGAAAACTGACATGACTTTGCCAAGATTCCAATATACTTTTTAAAATTAAATTTTATCCAATGTTGTTTCAATGGTACTATGATACTTCATATAACTTTGAGTAAGGAAACTACTTATAGAGTCTATTCTGAGAAGAATACAGGCTTGAATAGGAAGAAGTGAGTTCTAGACTCTCTGGAAATTTCCATTTCTACCTTGATTGGGGTGATAGGATCCTGAGCCTAAGACTCTGGTTGATCTACTAATATAATTGATGTCTTGTCTTTGGCTCTGTTGTGAGTGTACTCAACTGAAGTGGGAGGGAGGCAAAAGGGAAACATGGCTTTTTTTTTTTTTTTTTTT
Organism: Sminthopsis crassicaudata; assembly: GCF_048593235.1. NCBI lineage: Eukaryota > Metazoa > Chordata > Mammalia > Dasyuromorphia > Dasyuridae > Sminthopsis > Sminthopsis crassicaudata. The sequence continues at coordinate 373,963,008 of NC_133620.1, read as the reverse complement.
TCAGCCTAAAACCAAGCTCTGGGAGATGGTAAATTTGGATATCACCTGCATTGACCTTGAATTTCCTAGAATCATATCAGATGATGATTAATCCTAATTGTTGATGTTCCCCAATTGTATCTATCTTGGAGCTAGCTTGGAGGAAATAGGGCTTTAGCCTAAGGTACTAAGGCTCCAAGTGTATGTAAAATATTTCTCCCTAGTGGCAAACAATATTTTTAAATATATTTATTATTTTTCCCAGTTACTTGTAAAATAGAAAAATTACTTGTATAAAAAAGTTATTAATTATATAATTAATATAATATATTATATATATTTATTATATTATATAATTATATATTATTGATTATATTTATTATATAATTATTAATTATTATATTATTATTAACTCTCATGATTTTTAAAAAAAGTTACTTGTAAAAAAAAACAGAAGAAAAAGGAAAAAATAGTGAAAATAGTATGTGTTGATCTACATTCAGTCTCCATAGTTTTCCCTCTGGATGCAGAAGGTGTTTTTCATCCAAAGTTTATTGGGATTGCCTTGAATCACAGAACCTCTGAAAAGAACCAAGTCTATCATAGTTGATCATTGTACGATCTTGCTATTGCTATTTTCCTGGTTCTACTTGCTTCATTCAGCATCAGTTCATGTAAATCTTTCCAGGCATTTCTAAAATCAGCCAGTTCATCATTTTTATAGATTAATAATATTCCACTACTTTCATATACCATAACTTATTCAGCCATTCTTCAATGGATGGACATCTGCTCCTTTTCCAATACTTAGCCACCAGAAAAAGGGATAGGAGCAGTCAATATTAACTAACATTCTCACTTCGGTATCCCTCCAGACTTATTGTATACTTAAATCCATGACATTCCCTCAGGAATTACCACGATTTTCATTTTTGTGGGGCCTGCCTAGACCTTTATGGAAAATGAAGGTCAAAATGCTTTTTCTCCTACTGCATCTGTCCAGTATTCTAGACAATTTTTTTTGCCCCAAGTCAAAATACTCCTACTTATAGTTTTATTTTTAGAGGAAACCAATTAGGGATGGCTATATAGTGCAGCTGGGTAACAAACCGAATACAATGCCTGGGCTAGTCTAGAAGACTTTTCCTGAGTTTAAATTTGGCCTCAGATACTTACTAGCTTTGTGATCCTGAACAACTCACTTAGCCAGAAGTGACAGAAGGGGTTGGAAAAAGAATTCAGTATCAAAAAACTAAATATTGGAGTCCAGAGAACTGACCCCTCAAACTTCATCCTTCATAAGCAGAGTATTAGCCCTCCCTGGTACCAGGGAAAACTGCTTTTCTAACTTTAGCCATCAGGGGTAGTCAGTGTTCAAGAAGGAATGGGTATTTTTTAGCACATTGGAATACATTCCATCTCACAGATGAGTATCTGCAGAAGAGCTACATGATTTCAGGAGCCTCCTTTTGTTCAAAATCTTAATTCAGAAGTTCATGAACATGCTTATTTTGATCAGTCCAATGAACAACACTAGAGTGCAAGGCAAACACATTTAATGAAAAAGTATGGTAAGAAAAGTAGCAATAAACCTTCCCCCCATACAGAGTATCATTACAAAGACTATCTAATCAGTTGCCAAATCTTAACAATTCTTCCTTCATAATATATCTTTCATCTTTTCTTTTCCACATCAATGATGCAACCATCATTGCAGTTAATATGCTAGTCACTTTTTATCAGAACTATTGCAATAACTTCCCAAATTGGTCTATCTGTCTCAAGATTCTTCTCTTTCTAATCTATCCTCTGTGAAGGATGCCAAAATTAATTTTTTTCTTTTTCTAATGGAAGTTTTTCCAATAATATTTTATTTTTTCATATACATATAAAGATAATTTTCAACATTCATTCTTGTAAGACTTTTGTGTTCTAAATTTTTCTTCCTCCCTCCCCTATCTTCCCCCATTTCAAGACAGCAAACAATCTGACATAGGTTATATATGTACAATCCTTTTAAACATATTTTCATATTTGTCATGTTGTGCAAGAAAAATCAGAGCAAAGGGGGGAAAAAACTGTGAGGAAAAAATAAAGAAACAAAAAGTGAAAATATGTTGCCTCAATCCACATTCAGTCTCCATATTTCTCTCTCTGGGTGTGCTTGACATTTTCCATCCCAAGTACTTTTCTAAAGCACAGTTCTGATCCATTTTCTAAAACATACCCATATTCCCCTCTCTACTGACATCACACTGTATTCTCCATCTCCCATACCATCTATTGATATCTAGTGTTATTGAATGCTAGGATACACTCTTAAAATTACATATCTCTCATCATGCTCCTGATTATTGGAATCGGGTTTCCCGTCTCCCACTTGTGTCTATGACAAATTGGGTATATCCCAGAAAAATCTCTCTGGTGCAGTAGTTTCTTGGATCCAGCTTCTAGGAAGATTTACCTTATAATGATGGACAACTTTTAGACATATTCCTGATTAAAAACCTCTAACCCTTTCACCTTTTTTGATCAGTAGTCATGCTCTCTCACACAGTCTCTCTCCTCTTGTAGAAGCATGTGAAAGGGGATAGACTGGAAAACACCTGACATTACATACCTCATTGGATTGTAAGAATTACATGAGATTATAAAGTGGATGTAAGGTGATTTCCAAACAAAAATAAGCTAGATTTACTTTTTATGACTCTATATAGTATAGTACCTATTCTTGGATATTTCTGTGATTTGCATTCATATTACAAGATTGGGTCCACAGAGTGTAACTGATATCTTGAATCCTGAAGATAACAGTAGTGGTCTACACTTCTAACAAAATAGCTCATGGACTCCACCAGTGTGCTTCTCATTAACTGTCATGACAATGCATACAACTCTTAGCAAAGATGTTTCCTAAGATAAATTAACAATAATAATTCCTGCAATACATTTCTCCCCACAAAACTTGGGTATACTCTCCAACAAGATACATAGTGTCCAAGGGAAGAGTGGGTTCAGTAGAGTTACAATCATAGAATTAGTTTAGGATGTAAAACAAAGGATTCAAGAAAAAGGCAACTCACAATTTCTGATGTTGTAGGTGAGAAAATCCTTTCTTTCCTTATGGAATCCTAACACAGATCCTTAAGTTCAATGTCTCTGCCAGACATATTGCTCAGTTGAACTCTCAGAATCTACTCCTTTCCACATATCAACTCTCCATTACTATAGTTCACTACTTGAAGCTACTTTCTCCTAAATCTGTTTCCTCTCTGGAGGATGTCTCTCTTCTCCCTGACTAGATACAGCAAATCCTACTCATCTAGGAAAACTGTTGGCAGTTAGGAGATAGGAAGAAGAAAGAAATTCCCTTTCCGCATCTAAGGATAAGGAAAAAGAAACTCCTAGCTTATACTTTCTTGTTCTTTCAAATTTACCCAATGTTTAGCCCTGAATCTTTTCCTGGGGCCCGGTTATCTTTTTTTTTTTTTTTTTTTTTTTTTGCTAAATGCCTCTGGAAAAAGGGCTAATTTACTGACAAATCACTGTTGTGATTTGTGTTTTGTGACTGTTGTTTCTTTCTTACCTTAATCAAAGAAGTGTTTTTACAGTAAAGGAATCAAAGAAGAGTTGATTGCTTACAATTAGTTTAACACCTCATTAACATCTTGTTAACACCTAACATTCTTGGCCTTCAAAAATCACAGAAATCCATTATCAGTCACCCACTCAGAGAAATATTTGCTGTTCCCAGCAAATCAACAGGGGTAATTTTTGCCAAAGCAAGTGATACAGGTCACAAATAACATGGAAATTAATATTCTTCAGCAAGGATAAAGGCCTACCATAGGTGGTGGGCCTGACAAATACTCTTATTTCCAAAATCAAAGTTATATATCTTTAACAAACACATTATTTGTAAAGTTTTTAATAGATTGCCATTATCTTGGTTCTTGCAAATGTATGCAAGGGTGCTTGCTTCTTCATTAGAAGTTTTCATAGGAAATCAAGCATCTGCTATTTTGGTCAGTAAGCTAGGAAAGAATTAGTGGATAGCATTGAAAATAATTCATAGGGGTGAAGGGTGTTAATGTTGCTATAACAAGTTGTAACAGACAATCATGATTTTATCCTATAATTTACAATGTTATAATTAATATCAATATCACAAATGCCTAAGAGATTCTTTGATCCTAACATATATAACTCATCCTAACAGAATTTACACGTACACACACACACACACATATATATATAACTAATCTAAACTTAATCCTTTTCTGTTTAATTTGATAATATAATTACTGATACCAAATCACAATAAACTGAGTAAATACTGAGTAGGATGCATCAAAATTAGGTGGGAAGTGGGACAGGGAATAAAGCTTTCTTCCAGGAAGGGAAATCTTGTCAAACCTTGGGGAAAGAAGGAGGGAGGGAAGAAGAAAGAGGGATGGAAGAAAAGGAGTAAGGAAGGAAAGAGGAAAAGAAGGAAGAAGAGAGTAGGAAGGAGGAAGGAAGGAAAAGAAGGAAGGAAAGAAGAAAGAAAGGAGGAAGAAAGAGAAGGAAAAGAAGAAGTAAAAGGGGATAGGAAAGGAAAAAGGAAGGAAGAAAGGAAAGAAGAAGGAAGGAATGCAGGGAAGGAGGAAGGAAAATTAATTTCTTTATGGAAAGACCAAACATAACGATTTATATATGTATAATTTTACTCTATCCAGAGTCATTTCCCTGAAAGTTGGTAATGAGAAATGTTTGCTTACAAACCAAACATTATCCAGAATTATTGAGTTCCTTGTGGTCTTATCCATAGAATTTCATGGAACTCAAAAAAAAAAAAAAAAAACTAACAGAGTAGTCACAAGAAACATTATATGAAGCTGAAAGAGGCTCAGATCAGGATGTCTCCAAGACTCCATTCTATTTCATTCATGGATAGTTAAGGGTGATGGAGACAACTGGATCAGGAATTGATGGACTATGAGACTCAGTAACAAAGTAAGTTGTGGAACAAGATAGTGACTTACAGGTCCTAAGTCCTGTGAGGAACATTATCTTGACTAACTTGTATTATTTCCCTTTTTCTGTCCATCTAGGAAGACATTTCCCCCCAATTTCCTATAAATCCCTTCACTCCTGCTTTTATCTATAAAACTCCTAGCTTGTTAGCCCAAGCTACCAGATACTCCTGTGATAGGCAAGAGTTTGGGTTTCCCTATTTCCTCTCATTTCTCTGTTATTTAAACTCTTGTTGTATGTAATTTATGCTGATGGTCGTCACTTTTGAGACTGCTTGATTATTACCAGGGAACAGACAAATGGAATCCTGTTCCTTAAATGAGTAAAATATTATTTTCCTTCCAGCACCACAGAAGGAGAGAGGGCCAGAGCCAAAAAGAAAGAAAGAATATATTTTATTGTTGTATCTTTCCAGAATGCATATGCATACAAATTTGAACTTAAATTTATTTCATTCCCCTTGTTATAAAACTGAGATGATAAGAAAAGACAAGGGAAGAGTTGAGGGAAAGTCTATACTATGAATTTTTCATCTAGCAACCTAGCCCAAGGCAGAGGAGAGATTTCAAGCATGCAAACTTATTCACAACTAGAGAATTTCTTTCACTCTGGTGCCAACTTTAATAAAGTCATAGACAGTAAGATGGCAGTGCTTGGAGCAGGAAAGCTCTTGATCTTGCTCATGTGCTCTCTCTAGTGGTTAGAGATATGTTTTGCTTTTCCTTAAATTTCTTTTCTCTACCCCTCCAGATTTACCCATCTTTATCAAAAACAAACTGATGTGGTTTTCTTTTCTTTTCTTTTTAATTTGGCTTTAAAGCTCATAGAAATTTCACATTACTACTTTATAAAAGATTTAAAAAATCAAGATTTATTCTATGCACTTACACTGTCCAGACTGGTCAAAAGTATGACTCCCAAGTCACCTTGGTTATCTCTTCTGTGCCTCTTCCATTCTACTCTTTATTATAGTTAATGCATGATAGCATGTAAGTGTGTGTTTCTGGGTATGTCCCAGTCCTTTTACTAGTTCATGCAATCCATAAGGTTAGGGAACCACGGCTTATTTCTTTTTTTTCCTTGGTACTTCACAGGGTTCTTAATACTTGTTGAATTGCTATTATAATTCTTATTAATTATAATTATTAATTCATCTTATAATAATTCATGTTTATATGAATTTTAAGGTTTACAAAAACACTGCAATCCTATGCAATGTGACTATTAGTATAAGGCATTACCTTCAACTCTTCTCTACCCCTTATGTCACATAGCTATTCAATTGTCAAATCTTCATGTTTCTGCATCTATAGTTTCATTCATATCCAACCTCTTCTCTCCTTACACAGTCACCATCTTTGTTCAGGCCTTCCTTACCTCTTGATCATATTATTATTGCAACACTTCCCAGATAGTCCCTCTACTTCAAGTCTCTCCTTATTCGAATCTATGATATGAATCCTAGGGCTTAATTTTTTCCTAAGCACAGATACTACCATGTTAATTCACTACTCAGTCAACTTTAGTGGCTCCCTATTACCACTAAGATAAAATATAAATCCCTCTATTTAGATTTACAACCTATTCCTAACCTAATTTTCTAGTCTTATTGTAGATTTCTTCCTCCACTCTTTGAGTCAACCTAATCTTTTATCTGCTCTTCATATATGGTACTCCTCTGACATAGTGTTTTTGTGGTTATTTTTAATTTAATATTTTATTTTTCTCTACTTATATGTAAAATTATTCTTAACATTTGTTTTTAAAATTTGAGTTCCAGATTTTCTCTTTTCCTCCCTTCTTACCCTACCCCACCTCCCTCACTGAAAGGGTACATGTGAAGTTATGCAAAACATTTCCATAAAAGTCATGTTGTGAAAGAAAACATAGGTTTCTCCCCCCAAAAAAAAAAAAACTCAAGAAAAATAAAGTTTTTTTAAAAATGATTCAATCTGTCTTCAGACACAATCAGTTCTTTCTTTGGGTATGGATAGCATTTTTCATCATAAGTCCTTCAGAGTTGTTTTGGATCATTGTACTACTGAGAATAGCCAAGTCTTTCACAGCTGGGTATCAACTATGTATTGTCATGTCTAACTTCATAGAATTCCTATATTTCTTCAAGGTACAGATCAAACATTATCTTCTCCATGAAAATTTTCCTTCTACCCACCCATCCTTCTGTTAGTTCCTTCCTAAGGCTAAATTTGAACTTTGTGATTCCAGGACCAGTGCTCTGTGTCACCTAGTTGCCCAAACGTCTTAAATATCAGAGATAAATGAACCATATAATTTGAGACCGTTTCATCTTAGCCTGTGGATTCATAAGTAGACAAGTGGTTTGGAGTACCAGACATTTCATTCAGTGGAATGGACTCAACAACTCCTGGTGGCCCTAAGAAGGAGGGACAATTAGAGGAAAAGATCATGTGTGGAGAAAGTGTCCATGCTCTGGGGGAAACCCAAATCCCACCTATGCATTCTATCTCCAAGGAAATTCACTTACATTGGATTAAGAGGAGAAATTGGGAAGGAGAAGAAAATGTTACATTGAGAAGGAGGAGAAATGAAAGAGACAGGGCCTTCTGGTCTCCTGAGGGACTGATTGATTCAGGAATTATAGTATCTTATCCCTGGATGCCTTTCCTTGACTGTCTCTGTGCTCCCTATGTTGTGTATTCCTAGAATAATTTTGTTTGTCAAGTTCTGTGAAAATCTGTCCAAGCTCTTAGACACTGATAACACCAATGAATTTGAGAAATAATTCAGTGTCCAAAGTTCATCATCTTTGATAATGCTTTCTAAACTTACTAGACTGTGTTAAAGATTAGTAGACACTTAAAGAAAAATGTAAAAATCATCAGATTCAAAGATATTTTTCCCATTGCCATTCAAATTCATGCTTCTTATTTGTGTCCTTCATTCTGGAAAAGAATTATAACCTCAGGAAGGTGATGTCCTGACTTGCAAGTGAATTGCATTTAAATGAGACAGGACAATGTAAAGTCAGCAGCCTCATTCTCTCCTCTTGAGCCATATGGGTCCAGAATCAAGATATAGATGAGGATGACTAGAGATAGCTCAGGATGCATTGGTAAATCTTGATCTTTTCTTTTCCAGATCTCAGTTTATCTGAGGCAACATATATAATTAAGACTAAGTAAGAAGTGAGGCAAAGAATGGACTCTTCTATATAGTCAAAAAAAGAAATCTGGGAGGGAAAGACCTGCGGGTTTTTAGCCAAAACAAACAATTGCTATTTAGATTACAAAAATCAAAAGTAGGGACAGCTAGGTGACACAGTGGATAGAGTGAGTACCAGTCCTGAAGTCAGGAGGACCTGAATTCAAATCTGGCCTCAGTCACTTAACACTTCCTAGCTGTGAGACCCTAGGCAGGTCACTTAACCCCAATTGCCTCAGCAATAAAAAAAAAAAAAGAAAAGAAAAGAAAAGAAAAAACTAAATCAAAAATACAAGTTCAGGAACTGCTAAAGGTATTGACAGGGAGGGAAAAACCCTCCTCCCAGAGCCTAAAGTGACTTGGAAGGATAGATTGGGCTGGTTTTAGTCATTCCTGGGGCTATATAACTTTCCAGGGATAGCTAGATAGGCAGATAGATATAGACATAGATATGTATTGATGTATATATTGATAATTGATGCAAGTATTGCCAGAGCTAGCTCAGTGTTTAGGAGGCTCCAAAGGAAAGTATGAGAGAAGAGAGGTATTAGACTGACTACTTAACTAAAGGTCTACAGAGCTATTGTGCTGACCTCATGGTTGAATGCCTATGAAACCTGGACAGTGTACCAGCACCATTCCAGGAAACTGAATCACTTCCATTAGAATTGTCTTAGGAAGATTCTGAAGATCACCTGGCAGGATAAGGTGCCAGACACTGCGGTCCTTTCTCAAACTAAACTGCTAAGCACTCAAATTCTGCTTCCGAGAGCACAATTCTTTTGGTCTGGCCACATCATTCGAATGATAACTGTATGCTGTCCAAAAGACTATTTAATGGAGAACTCACATAGAGCAAGTGCTCATGAGATGGTCAGACAAAATGATACAAGGATACTCTCAAGGTTTCAAGAATTTTAACATTGATTTATGACATGGGAGACTGGCACAGGACTGCCCAGCAAGGCATACCCTCATCAGAGAAGATACTGTCCTCTATGAGCAAAGCAAAATTTAACTAGATCAAAAGAAAAGTGAGATGCTTAAAGTTACACAATCCATTCCAAATGTTCATAGGAACTATGTGTATCCAACTTACACTAAGCATTCCAAGTTCATAGTGAGCTGATCAGCCACAGTCAGACACACTGAAACTCAACTCTAACATAGTGATGTTATTTTGGTTCTTTTCCAGAATGAAAGACAAGCATCTGATGGCAAGAAAAGATATAACATCCCCTCAGTGAAGACTGGGTTGGATTTGGGCATCTGAGCATAGTGTCTTCACTTACCATAGACAAAGAAGTTTTGGTCACTGACTGATCCTTTAGAAAATTGGATTCAAATTTCATAGAACTATTAACTTCAAGAGAGAGAGTTCCAAGGCTCCCAGGTGGCATATTAGTCACATAAAACCTCTGTTAATATCTATCCTGGAAATTGATCCATGTTAGAGACATCATCTCTACATTTAAAGAACAGAATCTGTTGTTTTTCCTCAGAATCCAAGCTCATTATGATCTTTTGAATCTTGTGTCTTGGGTATGTGTATACAAGTGAAACAGGATGAAACTTCTCTGGATGACATGCAGAGAATTTTGGAAGTTCAGGGGTCCAGGTACCTGGGATAATGGAAAACAGAGTACAGGAATCAATCCTATTTATTCACCAAAAGCAGATCTTTCATATGTTTTCTGCCCCTTGAGCCAGAGACTGCCTTTCTTTTTTTAATTTATAGTCCCAGCACCTACCACCATATCTGGCAGTCAGGCTGACTCTTCCTGACCCCATTTGGGGTTGTCTTGGCAGAGATACTGGAGTGATTTGCTATTTCTTACCTTCTTTTACAGATGAGGAAACTGAGGCAAACAGGGTGAAGTGACTTGTTCAGAGTCAGAGAGCTAGTTAAGTGTCTCAGGCCAAATTTGAACCCAGAAAGATAAGTCTTCCTGATTCCAGGTCCAGCACTCTCCCCTCTGCACTGCCCAGCTGCCCTGCCTGGCATATATTAAGCAATTAATAAGTATTTATTGATTGATTAGTTACAGTATCCCAGCTTCCTTCAGTCAGAAAGAATCTGGTTTTCTGAGCCTTCCTCTGTAACTGAACAGCAATGGCATAAATAAACCTGCCATCACCAATATTGTCTAACAGAAATGCAATCCTGAACAGCCGTGACTGATCCTTGATGTACTTGAAACTTTAGGGATTATCAGGAGTCTTTATGTATACTTGATCATCTTGATTCCCATTGCCTGAAAGCCAGGTGTACTACATAAAATCCCTCTCCCAGGACTCTCCATTATCCTTTTTGGAGTTTAGAGGATCAGATATAGGATCTCTGCCAATGACTCCAGTACCTATTGATGGTATTCCCTCGATTGCAAAGGTGGGTCCCCTGCAATCCAGTTCTATTTAATCACTTTAAAATGGGTTCATTTTTACAAAAGAATATTTAAAAGGTAGGATTACAAATATACAAAATTAGTATCCCAATATGTCAGAGGTTTAATCTTTTACACATATATCTCATAATGATGAGGTTTGAATGCTCTCAATTCCTGGCAATTATGAGGTTAGTGGCAATAAGAGAGTTGTTTAAATATCCCCTTTAATCTGTCACAGGCCTAAAAGTGAAGGAATTCACTTATTCCCAATTATTAATTGCAAAATGAAAGTTTATTGGTGGATAAAAACCAGTTTGCTAAAGGACTGACTTCTATAGTGGCAAAGACCTATTAGGGAAATAGAATTTGTTACTGAGAATGCTTTCCCATTAGGCAGAAGGTTCCTAGCAGCTGAGCAAGCTACTTTAGGTCTTCTGCAAAGAGCTTAGCTCTAGGAAGCTGTTATATTGGATATCTTGGTGGGGGCTGGGACAGCCTAAGCTGATCAGACCAGGATTCGTCAAATGAATGAGAATTTCTATGGGAGTTGATTTGCTTCTGAATAGTATTGCTTCTCTTATCCTGGGAGGATGGGTTCTATCTCTAGATTCCTTGGAGCCTGAGAGATCCTGATCTCTGAGATCAGAAAAGGGGACACAATCTCTAAGAGTGATAATCTTAAAGGGAACATAGCTTCAGTAAAAAGAACAGTTTCCCTCCTTCAATACCACCTCAGTCTCTGGGGGAGGGGAAGGGCTATGGTTCACAGTTTATCTCATTTCCTATAAAGCCCAATACCAAATTCCAAGTCCAAAACTCTTCTTGGTCTCAAGTCACTTTGGCTTCTCGGGGGTTTCCTGCTAGGCCAACTAGCTAACTAGAAGATCCTACCTGGAATCCTGGCTCCAATGTGACCTTGACTTGAATTTCTGGGTATAGTGAGATTTGTCAGCACCTTAGACAGAGACAAAGCTGAAAAACAGAAACCCCAAGCCATAGTGTCTAAAACAAGCAGAAGGAAATAATTCTTCCCCGTTTCCTGATTCAGTGCTGTGTGTGTGAACTGTGTGATCTTTGCCCTCTGGATACAGCAGGAAAAAATGCATGGGAAAGAATGTCCTAGTCTAGCAATTTTTAAAAATATAGCCTGTTCTGACTGCACAGCCATTCAAAGGTGTCTACTCTCCCTCACATGGGAACACAGAAAAATAAGGTGCCTAATCCTAGATCCAAGGCTCCTGATCTAAAGCCCAGGACTCAATTATACATTTTGAATTTGAAATTTGCCATTCTTGACAAATAGGCAAAAGTACATTTTTAATACAATCCTTTTGAACAATTCTCTGAGTATGCGAAGAGACATAAGCAATGTCCATTCACTTGTTTCCTTAGTATCATACAGTTAAGACTCAAAACAATGTAGGTGTACAATCCCATATGTATAAAAGAAAATTAGAAATATTTGCCAAAACAGAGTCTGGCAAATTCAACAAAATAAGCATTTAAAAGAGTTTACCCAAATTCTCTGCTTGCTTACTCTTAGCCTTCTAAAACCTTTCTCAATCCATGAGTAAAAGAAACAGTGAGGAAAACTGGTTTCCTATATCCAATGGAAATATGATCCACACTGAGTTTTCCAAATAGCATGGGGCTCTACCTAAAGAAATTTGGGATAGGGTCAAATTGGTGTACCTCATTCTCAGACGCAAAAACTGCTTGAATAGAAACTTCTCCAAAGATTCTCTCAAAAGGCCATTCATCGAAGGTCTGGACAAAAAAAGTGTTCCTTTCCTCATGGGGCAAAAAATTCACTAAAGGTCCCACTGTCCTATCATCCTGAATCATCCCCATAGAGATTCAGGCAATTTCCTCTGGGGTCTTATTCCAAAGGGCTCTTGAAATTCCCACTGTGGATCCTTGCTACTGCCAGAGTAAATTATCTATAATTGCAGACTCACCCACCAGGACCAGAAGATAAGTAATCCCAATTGATGCATCTACATAGTATTTCAGAACAATAAAGCCTAAAATCAGATTTGCCTTTAGATACTTACTTAGCTGGATGACCCTGAGAAAGTTCACTCAAGTTCTAATTATCTCAGTTTCCTCAATAATAAACTAGAGCTGATAGAAGTCATGAAGACTCAGAAACAACTTGTGTCTAAAATGAGACTATTTGTAAAGCACTTAGTATACTACCTGGAATATACGAGGTGTTTAATTATCACTTATTCTCTTATAAAAGTAGCATAAAATATCATCTACTTATGAATTTTAGGCACAAATATTCTCACCCTAAAAAATTGAAAAGCATTTTATTTTTATAAAGGTAAGCAGTCTGGGTCTATTTGAATGCAAAAGGAATGATATAAGCAATATATTCTATTGATTCTTACATTTAACTTTGTATCAATACTTACAGAGGACTCTATAAAACAGGACAATATCAGTATAAGTATCAATAGGTCAATAGGGAACCTACACTAGAAAAAAAAAAATCTGCTGTGCATTATAACCTAAAATTTTTTTGCCCAAATTTCTCCAGGATCTTACAAGTTCAGATATATAAAATCCAAGATCCTAAGCAGAGCATCCCTTCGAGGGTTCCCACAAAAGCCAAGGACCTAATTTTATTCCAAACTAGGGCCTACATATAAGTGATACCCTGACCACTACTACTTGAAGGTGGTATATTACATTTCATTCCCCAATATTCTCTCCTTAAAGGGATTACAAGTTCTCTGTAAATGGCTCCAGCCCCCACTTAAGATGCTCCTCCAAGTGTAGGGGGGGGATGCATCCAAATTCTATTTAATCACTTAACATTAAGATTGGATTTTTACAAAGGAATATTTATTTTAAACTATAGTAAAAAAAATATCCAAATATCCCCCAATATAAGGATCATAATCCTTGTTCCATGCTACCTCAGTCTCTAGAGGGATAAAGGGGATCAGATTCACAGTTTGGTATAGTTCCCATATATTAAAGTTCCAAGTCCAAAATTCCCCTTAGGCCCAAGCCCCAGCATCCTGGATTCTCAGGGCATCTCTGGTGGGCTGGCTGATGATATCCCATCTGGAATCCTGGCTCTGTTATATATGAGAAAAACTGAGGCTCAAGGAAGTTAAATGCTTTACACAATAACACAATCAGTATCAGAGAAAATATTAAACCTTAGTTTTCTGACTCCTGAAAAAATATTCTCTGTACTTTCCCATAATTGTCCAAACTGACCTCTTCTCTATTAACAATCCTGCTTTGCTCTGGCAAGCTTCCCTCAGACCCAACAGCCTGCTGAAGGAATACTCACCCATTGCTCCTTCCCAGTGGAATCCACACTAAAGAAGCAACAGTGTGAATCCAACCAGAGACAGTATCACTCACCCACGAAGGGACAGATAAGAATCCCAAAAGCCCAGCTTCTTAAATTGTGGTTTATGTCCCCATATGGAGTCTGAATGTGAGGGTCATGAGATTATGATTTATTATCAATAAATATTTTATTTATATTCCTACTTTATATACCTGTATATCCAGGGTCACATAAAATTTCTCAAGTGAAAAAGGGTCACAATGGAAGAAGTTTAGGAAGTCCTGGCCTAGAGTACTTGTCTCAGTAGGAGAGACATAAACTTCCCTAGTTGGCCTGCCTGTGTGCACAAGTAAACTGAACAGCCTGTTCTCCTTTCACAAACAAGATGAGAAAAGTTCACATAAGAAGCTACTAAATCCAAAGTACAGGGACATGGGCTATCATTCATATAAATAAGGAAAAGGAGAAAGAATTATAAATTTGACTAAGGACACCTGGGTTCCAGCTTCTACTACTAATCAAGCTCTCTCTACCACATCTAGGGTTGGGTTGCTTTCCTAGATCCCTTGCAGCTGTAACATCCTATGACCCTATTCCAAACACATATGTATCTATACTATCTAGCATTATGTTTGCTGGATTATGCCAAGAATAAATTAGTGGTCATACAAAAGAAAGAGAGAAAAAGAAAGAGAGAGGAAAGAAAGAAGAGAGATAAGCAGACAGAGAAAGGGGGAGGAAGGAAAGAAGGGAGGAAGAAGAGGAAGGAAGGAAGAAAGAAAAAGAAGAAACATAAAGAAATATGAAAGAAAACAAGAATAGAAGATTTCTCTCTTTCTCCTACACAGGGAGGCAAGAAGATGCTTCTTTTCTAGAGAAAGAAGAGATTTGGCGACACAGGTATTAGACATCAATTCAGTGAAGATTCCAGTTTCATCCAATACCCTTGTGACCCTTATCTGATCTTCAAGAAAAAAAGTCTTTATATCAGGTGCCTATTTTGTTAATTATTCCCAGAAGGAGTTTTAGATGGTGCTATCAAATTTTCAATGTCACTTTTCATGTAAAGGCTGGAACTGAACACAATATTCTAAATATTATCTGATCAGAGAAGAATCCAGAGTATCTGGGATCCCAAAGGCAGTAAATCCCCAAGATGGTAGATGGAATCATTGGAGCACATTCTATTGTTGCCAAAGAAGAAAGAGAATAAAATACAGCCTGTGCATCTCTTATTGATATACTGTATAGTTCCATGTTTTGTTTTGAACCCCTGAAGTCCCTTTCAAGGGAAAAAAAAATGTTCCCTCAATTCTCATAGGATTCCTGTTGATTCACCTCTTCCATACTAGATTCCATAGAAAGTAGCTACAATTTGGGAAGATTAACATTATAGATATCCAGAACATCACAGGAGACAAAATCCAAGAAAGAAATCAGCAGTAAAACCCTTGGTTTCATATGTCATATATAAATCTATAAGTTTGCATAACAAGCAATATAATATAAATATAAATCACATTTTATCTTATCCATATCATGGAAATTTGGTGAAATGGGATGCATGATTGGAAGGACACTACTTATATAAAGGGAATGAGATAGACTAGAGGGAAGGGAGAAGAGATATACAATGTTAATTGTATATGAAAAATACAGGTAGTAGGGAAAGAATGGTGGAGAGAATTTAATAAAGATAAATAGAAGCAGAAAAAGTATCAATACTATAGATCACTTAGGTGGAGAGACAGAAAGAAGAGAAGATATATAGAAGAGTTTGAGAAAAAGACAAGCAGGGCTTGAAGCCATTATGTGATAGCAATAGAGGATGTAAATTGCCTGAACATCTGCTCAAGTTCTTGCTACCAAAAACAGAGTTTTTGTGTAGATCAAATAAATATCAGGCCCTGCTCTCTGACAGACTGGTTAATTTCAAATCTTGAAGGCTTCTGTTCTTAATTATGATCACTATGACATGGTACATGAGTTCTTTATGATGTTGTTAAAGCTATACCCATCCATTGGTGGATTCTTCTCTTGCTTTCTATAATTTACTAAAAAGCAAACTGTCACTTAATTAAGGAAGGGGTGAAGAAGGGGTGGGGAAGTAGTACACATTATGGCCACCAGAAGATGGAAGCTTCAACTAAATAAAAGTCAACCACTTCTCTTTCTACTGACCTTTCTCAAAATTATATATATATATATATATATATATATATATATATATGTCTAGAGGTATGAACTAAAGTGTGCTATAAAAGATCAAAAAATAGAAAGTGTTCTTATCTCTGCACTGAGCTCCCAGTCATATTTTTCAGACCTGAATTTTTTTAAAAAGACTTCATTTTCTTTCTAGTGGATGTTATTTATTGAGATAGACCTATTTCATAGCAAAACAAAAATAAAATTTAAATAAACTTTAGAAAAACAAGCTGTAATGTTTTCTTTGTGAATTTTTGCACCTTCATTTCCATTTGGTCAATTCTATTTTTTAAGAAATTGTTTTCTTCAGTGAATTTTTTGTATATCTTTTTTTTTCCATTTTTGTATTTACTTTACTAAGCTATTTACTTTTTTAGTAATTTTTATATCATTCATTTTTTCTTCAGGTTTCTTCTATTTCATTTATTTGAATTTTAAAATTCTTTTTTAAAACTCTCCCAAGAGTTCTTTTTGGACCTGAGATCAACTTACATTTTTCTTTGAAGGTTTCCATATAGAAGTTCTCTTCTGAATTTGTGTTTTGATATTCCCTGTCATCATAGTTACTTTCTATGGACAGGTTCTTTTGTTTTGATTTGGTTTGGTTTGGGTTTTGCTCATTTTTTCCAGTCTATTTTGCAATTTTTAACTTTATATTAAAGTTGGGCTCTGCTCCTGAGGTGGAAGGATCACTGACTCAAACTTCTTGTACCATGAGTATGGGATCTTGAAGCTGGTCCGTGCCTGAGGCACAAGGCTTGCTTCTGGCCTATCCTGGGCTTCAGGACCTTGCTGCTAGTTTGTCCAGGATTATACTCCCTTTTTATCTCACTGAGACAGACCTCTCTTGCTGATATTCTAAGTTGTCTTAGACTGGAATGCTGTTTCACTACATCCTTTTTTTGGTTCCACAACTCCAAAATTCATTTTGCAATATTATTTTATTATAGTTGTTTGGAAGAGATTTGAGAGTGTTCGGGTAAGTTCCTGCCTTACTACTACATCTCTGCTCCATTTTCAATAAGCTCCAATATTGATGCTTAACCTAATGAATTCCCCATCTCATCCACATCCATCCACCTCCAGACAGTTAGATGAGAAAGGGAAAGGGGAAAGATTATGAGTTTGGGCAATCCCATGAAGTCAGTATGGCAAGCATTTATAGAAAACAGGAGGGAAGCAATGAGGTTTCCATTGCTTCCTACTGGGTTTCTCCTAGGTGCAGTCTATATAAGGACTCCTAATCCTATTTACTCTATGTCTCCACAGGTCTCCAGTACCAAATACAATCCTCTTTTCCTATTCTTTACATTCTGAAATGTTTATATTTGTGAGTTTGCTGAATTTATCATTTAAAAATTGAATTATTTTTTTAAAAAGAAATTACATTTATATGTAATATATATAATTATTTATAATTAAATTTCCTATAAATAGGAAAAAATAAATGAAATGGGGTGGACTGAGTATTTTATAACACAAGGAGTATCATCAAATTCATGTATTACATGTAAAGTCTTTCTGGTTTTGAATTCAGATCCAGTAAAGGTCTATATGTGTGGACAGGAGTGGATGACAAACTCTCCTATGTCTCTGTGGTTCATTGCCTCCACTCAAAAATTTTACCTAGGAACATTAACTGTCTTGTATTTCCCTTCCCTTGCAAGCATCAGACTCCCAAAGGCATTAAATGTAGAACATGTCTGTAGCCTCACTTGCCAACCTCAGTTCATTCTGAGTTTTGCTATTCTTAACATTGTTTTTTATAGGACCTTACCAACAATTTTATATCCTTTTTCTGTTGCCTGATCTTGCTTCCATCTTCTGTATGTTTCTTTTTTAAAATTTAAGTTACTTGGCAAGTTTGTGGCTCATAGATATCTTTAGACAAACCCTATTTTTCTTCCTGGTTTGAATTGTTTCCCTTTGTGACTTCAGAATTTCATTCTTGAGCATCTTTTCTTGAAGCATTTTGTTCCATGAGATCATTTTACTTTTCTTCTGAACTCTTTTAAAATCATGCTTTCCACTCATACGCCATTCTCCTATCACAAACTCTAGAACTGAGTCATCACTTCCCCCCAAGGTTCCTATCATTTCCTCCCCAACAACAAATTCCTCTTTGCTAATGAGAATTAGATGTAGAATAGAATTTTCTCTTGTTGTCCCTCCATCTTTTGAAGAATGAAATTATTGAACTGCTTGAGCATAAAGATTGTATTTTGCCTTGTTAAAAAAATTCTCACACTTGGCACAGTGTACATCATAGTAAATCATAGATACTTGATTACTAGGGGAGGTTTCAATTAGCTCAGAATACAAATATCTTTGATAGCCAACAGGTGGCACTCTGAATGTTTCCTACCTGCCACAGGGTCCCTGAGGCGAGGCACCTTTAATCTGCTGCTCTCTCCCTATTGTTCACTAGAAAGGGCTCAAGAAAAGGGGGGGAAAGCCTGGGATGCTATCTTCTACAATAGTATTGATCAGTTTTAACCCTAAAATGACATTGCAACCCTTTGGCAGTCCTGGCCTAATGGAAGAAATATTCACAAGATAAATTCTAATACCCTATTTTGGTTTCAGTTTTTATCTCTTTGGGAATAATTTGCTCTCCCAGGTGCAACTGGATTTATATTGATTTAAACACAAAGTATATCATCAAGTTTATGGTATAAAGAAAAAAGTGAAAAAGGAATTAGACAAAATATTCTTCCACTCAGAGATTGTCATTACTAGCTATCATCTGTCTTTAATGCTTGCTTCCTTTCCCAATCTTCAGGAAAAAAAAGGAAATGTTACTAATCACAAGCACCCTTGGCTCCTAAAAGAAATTTAGGGGGAGAGAATTGGCTCAGACTCATAGATATAAAAATTCAGTGTATATGACACATCCATTTGACTCACCAATATAATTGTGATCATAATCATAATTCTTAAAAACTTTGGGTCACAGGATGCTGATCTTCCCCACCCCATCTCTCTGTTGATAGGCTACCAAGACTGGGATTCAAAACATAGGTCTCTGGACCCTGGGGCAGTGGTCTTAGTGATTGATATCCATTTTTTTCATCTTTATGACTTCAGGCAAATTAAAAGGTCTTCAATGTACACATAGGTTGAAAGAATGTATTGGACCAGATAGAATTTAAGATCCTTTAAGTCAATAATGATTAGTTTTTTTGCCATGACAAAAAAGTTACTATAAATATTTTTGGACATATAGGTCATTTTCCTTTGATTTCTTTGGAGATATGACCATTCCACTTTCAGATAGTTGTAATTGTTGTGGATTCCTAAACTGACTTTGAAATGTCTACTTATTGCTCCTAGATCTACTTTCTTAGGCTTGACAGACCAAGTCTTAAAACCTCTTCTACCCAATTACCCTTCAAATTTGCAAGAATTGCTTTCCTGTTCTCTTGGGTCCTGTCTTCTACTGGCTAAATGCCACCCAATTGCTTTAACCAAAATTCATGTCATGGACCCCAGTCCCACCAATGTCCTGACTGTCCTCTGGATATACTCCAGTTTATTAATTTCTTTGTTATACTGCATCTTTATATATTTGGGACATTTTTTTTACCATTCCAGGGAATTACAATTGAATTTCTTCTTAATTTACAAGATTCCTTTGAATATTGGGAGGACAGAGTTATTTCAGAATTCATGGGTCAACTAGTAAATAGTAACTATAATTTTGTCTGTTAAATGGTTGAAGTTTTTTATTTCAGTTTGAAAATCATGAGGATCAATTCGTATCCCCTTGGTCTGCAGATGAAACGGTTTCAAATGATTCTCTTCTATCTCCCACTCCAACTATAACACTCTTGGTTAATTCTTTCATGTCCCTTCATGCCACAAACTGCTCCTCTCATATAGAACTTATAGGGCAAAAGGACTATAAATCTGTGTAAAACCTTTAATTCAGTAGTGTCGCTATTAGGTCTGTATCCCAGAAAGATCATAAAAGGGGGAAAAGGAGCCACATGTAGCAGCTGTTTTTTGGTAGTGGCAAGGACCTGGAAACTGAGTAGATACCCATCAATTGGAAAATAGCAGTATAAGAAGTTATAGTATATGAATATAATATAATATTGTTGTTCTGTAAGAAATGATGAGCAGACTGATGATCAGCAGACTGGTTTCAGAAAAGCCTAGAAAAACTTAATGAACTGATACCAAGTGAAGTGAATAGAATACTATGTACATTAAAAGCAAGATTATGTGATAATCAACTATGATAGACTTAACTCTTCTCAGCAATAAAACAATCCAAGTCCAACAGACTTAGAATGGAAAATGCCACCCACATCCAGGGTGAAAATTATGGAGGCTGAATATTGATTAAAGCATAGTATTCTCATCTTTTTATTTGTTTTGTTTGCTTCTTTCTCATGGGTTTTCCCCTTTGGATCTGATTTTTCTTGAATCACATGACAAATATGGAAATATGTTTAAAAGTATTGTATATGTATAACTTATGTCAGATTGCTCACTATCTTGAGAAACAGGGATGATAATAGAGGGAGGGAGAAAAAATGGGAACACAAATCTTATAAAAATGAATGTTAAAAACTATGTTTCCATGTATTGGGGAAAATAAAACATTATTGAGGAGGGGAAAGGAAATGGCTAAATGCTGCAAAGAAATGCATTTAAGTTCAGTACAAAGAAAATCTTCTCAAAATTTTAAGAGATCCAAAATAGGAAGGGGTTAGTTCCTTCATTAGAGATCTTGAGAGAATGGGTAAACATTTATACAATATGTGGCAGACGTGATACTTGTTCAGGTACATTTTGGGCTAGAAGATATTTTAGGTTCCTTTCAACTCAGAGACTCTGCTATTCTTTAAACCTGGGTGTCTTACCACCCAATTGAAAAACAACTGCTGCAGAAATATTTGCTAGCAGGGGAGGCAGGCTGGGAACTCAGGGTGCTTTAGCCTTAGCCCCATTTGTGACGCATTAAGCAGGAAAAAAGAAGTGAGAGACACAGGAGGTTGTGGTGGAGTGGAAGAAAAATACTGTCCACCTTTACCCCAGCCTCTGAGCAAAAATGACCACAAACCACATGCTAACTTATAGGGTACAGCTTCTAGGGGAAATATAGCAATAATTTTAAGGTCCCCTGACTTTAAAGTGCTTTTGGTCCAACAATCTGTCAATGATTATGAAATCTTCTAGTCTTAAAATAGTCCTACAAACATTACTGATTGACAGAGAGAGAATCTGTTGGTAAAAACCAAGTTCTTGAGACAATACTTAATAGAGCATCCCTCAAACCTACCTGTAAGCCATAAAAATTAGCAAATAAGTAACATGAAGCTCTAATCTAACTTTGTCCTATAAATCTGTTGTCTTTCTCTTGGTGCCTTGCTAAATTCTTTTGGAACTTAGCCCACTTCAATTGACATTACAATTACAATAAACTTTGCCCCTTGACTTGGAGATGGGTTCAAGCCTGAAAATTCTTTTGAGGCACGTTGTGACACCAGTCTATGACCCCCAACCTTTTGGGGTTCTTTCTGAACCTCAGCACCTATAAAATATAAATAACAGGTACAATATAAATATTGTTCAGCTTCCTCTAAGCACAAACATTCCCACTTCCCAACAAAATATTCCTAATTGCAAAGTCAATTTTAGAGGTTATAAATTGTCCTTAACAATCCATTCTTGAGGTTCCTCCATAGGAACCTCAGCCTCCAGACTGCAGTCCCAGTCATCTGTAACATCTGGTAAAGTCCTTCCCACTCTACTTCTTCCAGGACTCCTTGAGCTTCGAACTTCAAAGATGTTGTCTGGATCAATAATTCTTGCTACCAAGGTTTGAAAGGGATGAGGGCATTGCCAGTATATAATTCTTTAAAAACTTATCCTTTGTCTAAAAGAATGAGACTCTCCTTCCCAGTCTGGCTAAGGCATTCCATACAAGAGTGATAATCCTATATAACATCTCAGGACTATTCTGACTCTGAGAAGTACTAGTGGCAAACAGTCTGTCCAAGGTAACCTTATGTCAATGCCTAGTTTAAGGATCTGTTGTTTCAAAGTTTGATACATTCGTTCTACTCTTCTTGAGGAAGGCAGATACCAAGGGTTATGGAATTCCCATTTAATTCCTAAACACATAATGATGATTCAGAAATATTTTAGCAGTAAAATGGGTTCCATTGCCAAGTCAACCCTTCAAGTAACCCAAATGGAGGAATGATCTGTGCAAGGAGGATTTTGCTGATCCCACTACCATAGCTGAGCTCAGAGATGGAAGCTCAGCTTCCAATCATCTAGTTAAGTGATCTACAATTAATTACCAGTAAATGTTTAAGTTTCCCTATTAAAAATCCACCTGAATACTTTGGGAGGGTCTTAGCAAGATTTACCTTCCTCCCTAGTTTCCCCTAGAACTTTTTGTTAACCATCTGGCATATCACACATCTTTCAGTGGTTTGTTTTGCCACTGTATAAATACTAACACACTCAGACTGTTTAAAAATCATATCCCACAGTGCCTGGATTCTCCAATCAATTCTCTTGTTATCCCTTTGCCTAACATTTTTGTCCCATCTGGAAGTATCCACCATCCTTTCTCCTCTTTAACAGCCCTTAATTTAAACAACTCTTCTGTTTCCCTTTGATTAAAGACTGGGATGTGATGATCTGTTTCAGATATTAAGACTAACAGGGTATTTTTCCTGTCACTTAGCCCAATTCCCCTTGCTTTCTTGTCTACAAGCCTATATCCCTTCACTTCTAGCAAGCTTCCCTTTTGATGCACTTTAATGTGTACCATCTCCATTTCTGATGGTAACAGTAAATTTTCTAACACTTGTTGATTAGTTCACCATGAACCAAATCCTTTCCCTTACTGTTAACTAGGCTTCATTCCTCATTTTTAGTCCATAAGCATATTTGGAATCTGTATATATAGTTCCTTCTTTCCCATTCAAGTTTCTTAAGGGTCTGATGAAGGGAAACCAAATAGCATCTTATATGGGAAAGTCCCAGATCACTTTTGGGAATGATTCTAATTCCTTAACATAGGAATAGGCAAACATTTGGTCCAAGGCAATTTAGTCTCTAACGTCAATTTAGTAATCAGTTTCTTAAGAATCTGACATTCTTTCCACTTTCCCTGAGGCGGCAGATAGATGCCCAGGTGTATGGCATTGCCAACTAATTTGCAATATCTTCCCCATTATTTCTTATAAGACCTTAAAAGTAAATTATGTTCCATTATCAGAATCAATAGTCTCTACCAATCCATACATAAATACAATTTGTTCCAATGTTATTCCCCTAACTCTTCTTAAAGCAGCAGAGCTCAGGCAAAAACTTTCACCCATCACCTATATCTCAGTTTCCCCACTAGTGTCATTTCATTAAAACCTAACCTCAATATTTTGGAGCCAGGTTCCCTCCTTCCTTCCAAAGGGACACTTCCTCAATACCTCCCAATCTATATCTAGACATAGTATACATTCTTCAGATACAATTTGCTTTGCAATTGATAGGGTACAGCTTCTGAGGGAAATATAGCAATAATTTTAAGGTCCTCTGACTTTAGAGTGCTATTGTTCTAACAATCTGTCAATGATTCTAAAGTCTTCTGGCCTTAGAATAGTCCTACAATTATTATTAGTGAGTGTCAGAAAGATAATCTGTTGATCAATTTTAACTAAGTTCCTGAGACAAGAGTGAATAGACTACTCTTCAAAGCCGGCTGTAAGCTCTGGTCTAACTGTTCTATAAATTTATTTTCTTGCTCTCTGTTCTTGGCTAATTTTTTTGGAACTTAGCCCACTTCAACTGGTGTTACAATTACAATAAACTTTGGTCCTTGACTTGGAGACAGGTTCAAGCCTACAAATTCTTTTGAAACACCTCAACACCAGTCTGGGACCCCAACCTTTTTGGGTCCTTTCTGAACCTCAAAATTTGGTAGCTCTGTACAGGGAGAGTCTGGCCTCCCCTGACTTGATTTCCTCCTTGTTAAAGTAAGCCCCCCATTTTTTTCTTCTTCAATCCTACAGCTGGAACACTCCAAGAAACTGGGAGAAGGCATATCTAGGTTGTGGTGAACTCAGCAAATTTTCCTTGACTGGGGTTGCCCAAACTTGGAAATTCTTTCAATTTTCAGCAAAGTTCCTAAGGAACTTTCGCCACCTTTCCACCTTCTCTGGGACACTAGAGAAGACAAGGTGCTATAGGATGACTTTTGGCAAAGAAATTTTATGGTTTTTGGCAAAGATGGGACAGTCCTCTTTCAAGTCATTTTTGTCTTTTGTCTGTGTCTCTGTGCAGAACACCTGTGTCATGTTTGTTCTGTGACCTAGATTTTGTTACCTAGAAAGATTTAAAACATAGCCAGCAAGAAAAAAACTTCTATGCTGTAGTTAGAACAGTGGGAAAGATTTCTTAACATCTTTGATTCCCACCTTAAAAATGGAAAAAGCCTAACTTTTTCCTATGGACCTCAGCTCTGGGCAAGCTGGGGGCTATAGAAATAAAATTAGTTCATAACATCTTAGCATATTCTCAAAGTTTCAAGAGTGATGATTAAGAAGTTTGGCAATTAGTCATTTTAAGATTGAAAGAAAAAATAATTCCTGAAACATTGGGATAATTCCAGGAATTTACCCCATTCTGAAAGAAAAAAGAAAAAAAGCCTAAGTAAATAGCAATTTTCTGCTAACCCTTCCTTGATTCTTCTCTTGTCTGGAATCCCTTTCTGCTCCTTGGGGAAAGCACCCCAAAAGATATTAAGATACCCTCTCCACTCTAGTCCCAGGAGTCCTGAATGTATCTCAGTTGTGGGAATTACTAGCAAGATCATTATATCCCAAGTCCCTCTGTCAACTCTTCTCATCTAAAATCAGATTAAGAATAAAGAATGCTAAGGAACTGCAGGGAAACTCAAATTCTGCCTCACCTGTAGAAATAGGAGACGCAGCAACAGCTGTAGGGACCTCACACAACTTTGCCCAAACACTTCCCCAACCCAGCTTGGGGGAATGGAGATGGAGTGGGGTTCAAGATCCATGGTCAGCGTTCTCTGAGCTCTAGCACCTGAAACTACCATCAAAGAGTGAGTCACCCCAGCCTTCAGCAGATTCTATCCAGGAACTGCTTGGGAAGAATCCAGGTACCCCTGGCAGCACCCAGAATGGCAGGGTGAGATGAGAAAGCCAGTCAACCTCTGCATTTGGTAAGCCCACCATTTTGTTTCAATTGTAGAAATGTATTGGCTATGTAATTTATGGCAAATTATTTTATCTCTGCCCAGTTTTCTGATTTTTAAAGAGAAATAATAATGTTGTTGTGAAGATCACATGATTGCAAAAGTGCTTAGCATAAAACAAATTCTATATGAATGTTAATTGCCTTATTGGATATAATTGCTTCATATTTGAAAACTTCATGGGTTTTTAGATGTGATCAACATACAATGTCAATGTTGAAAGAAATTATTTCTTTGTATGTGTGTAAAGTAATTTGGAAGCAAATTCAACTGTTAGGAGGATAATACATAGAGGAAAGAGTCTCTCTTTCTTCCCCCTTCCTTCTTTCCAGGTCTGTAGCAGGTTTATATGGACAAAAGGGTAAGAGGGAGAGAAAGAAAAGGTATACAGTTCAATGAAATTTGTTATTTGAGATATGATAGTAAAAGCAGTTTTAAAGGAGCTCTAATTGAGGTCCACAAAAGGGATATATAAATTATAATCTATTTGAACTGATAATGTTAATAGAAGAGTTAAGAGTTTGAGAGCTTTAGGAAAACAGAAAAGCAGTTTCCTACTATTTAAAGACTCTGTCAACAAACAACCTGCTTTTGAGTTATTGAAGGTCAGATGTCTGAGGGCCCTGTCAGTAAGAGAGAGAGAGAGAGACAGAGAGAGAGAGAGAGAGAGACAGAGAGAGAGAGAGACAGAGAGAGAGAGAGAGACAGAGAGAGAGAGAGAGACAGAGAGAGAGAGAGACAGAGACAGAGACAGACAGAGAGAGACAGAGAGAGACAGAGACAGAGACAGAGACAGAGAGAAATAGAAATGTCTATTGTGAATTGGAAAATAACCAAATGACAATTCAGTTCATCTAGGACATTTAAATAGAATTTAGGGAATTTCATTAACTAAAGTTAAGTCAGTTTTTAAATCTATTGCATCTCAATTTTAAGAATTGTCTTGTTTTCTCCCTAAACCAAAAGGAAACTTATTTAAAGGAATAGAAATTACAGCTAAGACTATTTGACTGTTAGAAAAATTCTAAAATTGTTAACCAAGTTATTTTGGAATTAGAGGATGAGGTGAAAGTCACCTCCAAATATGAGGTGTACAACACCATTTTTCCCCTTCAAAGAGTGGGGAGAATTATCAAACAGCACAGCCCATGAAAACATTAAGAATAGTTGGGATAGGCCATAGCAAGCTGAGTCCCTTCTCTGGAGTTTCTGTCAACTTCCCTTATATTGTAAGCTTGCCAGTTTTCTTGAAACCATCAGGGTTAGCAAGATCATTGGCCCTGAGAAATGAGACTGTTTAGGATGTATAGTTCCTAAACAAGAAATGTATTTACTAAGAATCTATGAGCTTGTTTAATGATTGATCCTTGTACCAGTATAAGTTTGATGAGCGTTAGGGAAGGGGGAACCCCTCTTGGGTTGGCGCAAAGATAGTCGCATGACGGTGCAGAATCCCCCCTAAATGAATTTACAGGCCCGAAAAACCTAGATTGATAAAAAGGGTTTATTGTATGGATTTGGAAGTAAGGTTTAGTTAGTAAAGTTGAGGATAGAGATAAAAGGGCACCAGATTAGGTCCAGTGGGCAGAAACCCTTGGCATGACCGACATAAGGATGCCATGCTTAGGACTTCTGCAACGTGGACTCCAAAGTAGCCCCTTTTATAATGATCTTGAAGGTGGGTGGAGTCCCAGGCTACTGGTGGGTTTTCAGCCAGGGTCAG
Source organism: Sminthopsis crassicaudata (assembly GCF_048593235.1). Lineage (NCBI taxonomy): Eukaryota > Metazoa > Chordata > Mammalia > Dasyuromorphia > Dasyuridae > Sminthopsis > Sminthopsis crassicaudata. The sequence goes on along the minus strand of NC_133620.1, from coordinate 373,935,955 downwards.
CATTAAATAGAATTCAATAGGTTTAAACTCTGGGGGTTGGGAAACTCAAGTTAGGCTCAGATCCGGTGGGGGCTGGGGAAAGCCCACTGACCAGGATTTGTAAATCAAAGGTCAGCCATGGGGAAGGTTTCTTAAAGGGATCTCAACCCCCATCAAGTTTAAACATATAAAACATGTTAAACAAAATCTCCTATGTGTGTAAGTCCTAGTAAACTTTTAAAAATAATGTATCTAGCCCTAAACTGTGATTGGTTAACTAGAATTCATAGCAGATGGATTTTATATATTATGTCCCCTTTCAGGGGCTTAAAACTAATTTGGGTTTTTGTTGACACCTTTACTAATTGGGTAAAAGCCTTCCCTTGTAAGACTGAAAAGGTTCAGAGTTTTTACTAAAGGAGATCAAAGCCATTTAAGATAATTATCTCCACTCTGCATGTCATCCTCTACCAATGCTTATTGCTTTTTTAAGATTATGGTGTTTTGCACCCTAGGTCACCTGAGCACTGCTTTCATTGTGTATAATACCACTATCCTACCCATTACCCCTTCTCCTTTGAGGATCTGCATATCCTTCCACACAGTCCTGAATCACCAGCTCTCATAAGTCATAGAGAGGGTAGAAGGAAGTAGTTGCATGTGTGGGGTCCCTCTTGGGCAGGGGTTATAAACACTGCAAAGCAGGGGAAGCTGGAAAGGAATGTTTGGGGTTTGAAATATTTTCCCATCTTCTCACCAAACTGCTGATGTTTTCAGAAGTTTCTCTGGTTCTCAGGGCATTTTGGACTCAGTTCTAAGAATGGTCATTATAGATGGGTTGCTCTGGCTTTGCCTGAGCCATCTCTCCTGACACTGGTCGCTCCCCATCTCCCCAGCCTATCGACTCTTTGTCTTGATGACTATCAGAGCTTTCCTAGTCCCCTTCTCCCTCGAGGATTTAATGGTAGCTAAGAAGATTCTCTTAGATTGTAGATATAATGCTGCAGTCTCTCAATCCCAAAATCAATCACTGCAAGCCCATTGGCCAATGCAGCCAAGAATGCTCATAACCTGGCAGGAAGAAAAACTAAATGTAATCCAAATCTCAAGGACAAGTAGGAGGAAGAAGTGATATCTGGTATGTCCATGTGCTTTGTTATACCTAAGCCTTCTTACTCAGAACTGTTTGTCAGCTTTTAATCTCTTTGCCTCTCCTCAGGATTTAAACTTGGATTTGAGTCAGAGAGAGTAATAGAGTACCCTAAAAGTCCTGGGAACCTATAAAAAATATTGGCAGGATAGCCCTTCAGAGGGAGCAAAGGGGAATCTTGTGTATCGGTAACAAAGTTCAGATAAAAAAGTAGTCAATGCCAGATGTCCCATTCCCAAGCAAATACCTAAAGGAAGTAATGTTATAAAAAAAAAAGGCCCCATGTATGCCAAAGTATTTTTAATAACACTTTTTGTAGTAGCAAAAATATAAAATAAATGCCCATCATTTAGGGTGGCATTTGAATGTAATGGAATATCCCTCTACCATAAAATATTATGAACATAGAGATACAGAGAAGCATTAAGACTTCTTAATGACAAAATCATTTGATTTATGTGAACTGATGCAAAGGGAAAGTAGAAACAGGAAAACAATAAATACAATGATTATAACAATGTAAATGTAAAAAATGATTATAAAACAATCAAAACTGAATGTTGCAAGACTTAAAATAGTATTTCTATGTATAAATCATTGTGTCAAGTTCTGAGACTACAGATGAAAAAGTTGAAATAATTCCAGCTCTCAAAAAGCTCATATTCTAATAAAGAAAACTTACAGATAGAATGTTTACTTCTTTCCAAAGGAGATATTAAAAAGACCCCTCCTCTATTTTTAAAGAGATGAGAGACTAAGGTATGAACATTGTATATATCCACATTTTTTGATATTTTGGTTAGCTTTGTCAAATTGTCTTTTTAAATTTTTTTTATATATAAGTAATGTCTCTCTAGAAGAGGTAAGGTGAGGGGAAAGGAATATTAGGAAAGTTAGGTGATGTAAAAATGGGCAGCTAGGTGGGGTCCTGGAGTTCAAACCTGACCACCATCTGGATTTACCAGCTGTTTGATCTTGGGCAAGTCACTTAACCCTGTAAAATAAGCTGGAGAAGGAAATAGCAAAACACTCCTAGCATCTTTACCAAGAAAAACTCAAATATTGTCATGACTGAACAATAACAAAAGGTAATATAAAACCAAAAATGTATCAATCCATGAAAAGAAAAGAGGGTAATGTATAAGCACTAGTTACATTTTGGGTACTGGTTACATTTAATTCTGTGGAGACTGTGGAATAGTGTTCCATTATTTGAAGCCACATAAAAAACGCTGATAGAATAACTGACATTTCAAAGACAGTCCTTTTATTGTAAAAGAAGTTTGAAGTTATTAAAGGAGCTTTGTCTTCTCCTGAAGATATTCAGTTCACTTTCTTTTTCCTTTTTAATTTTGGGCCTAATTCACTATTCATCTAACTTCATATCATAACATGGCTCTTCCATTTCTCATCCACTTGATTTTTTATGGGTACATGGTTCTGACAAACTTGTGAGAGGTTCAAGATCTCTTCCAGGAAGTTCAGCAATATTCCAGAGTTTCATATAATCAGCATAATATTGACTAAAAACAGGAACATCACTTTTCAACTTGAACTCAATACTGCATCTCCTTTGCAATGATAAACATGTTTGTCAAGTATATACTTCTATTGATGGTTGTCAAACAAAGCTGTCATATGTTTCAAAGAATCAATAATTTTGATATATGGATGACATCTTTCTTTTAGAAGATAACTTTAAAGTAGTATTTTTGCCCTACAGAATCAAATGCTTTTTATGTTTTTTTTTTTAATAAGCAAAATAGAATCTAACGACTTCTAAATATTTCTGCTAATCATATTCTAGAAAAGATGTGTTCTACTATAGAATATTGCTTGTGGAGACCTCTCTTTTACCTAATAATATTCTCATTGAATATGCCCTTGATAAATATGTTATTTTCATAAAAATTTTATATTGATGGTTTATAGGTCAATGGTTATTTCCTTGGCTTTTTTTTTTCTTCAGAAACATGATACAAATTTTTTTTTTTACTCATGTAATTTCCCATTTCTTAGATAGCTTGGGAATCAGTCTTTTAACACTCTTACAATTGTGTTTCATCCAGCAAGAATTTCCTCCGTGTACACTAGTTCTAATTCTGCTTTGTTCCAATTATCTTTTCTTTTTAGTTCCATGTCTACTCTATCTAGAATTGTATGTGGAGTCCAAATGTGGTGGCTCCATTGTTCTTGATGATGAAAATAGTTTGCTAAAACAAAAATTTTAAGTGAGCAAAGGAAAATTCAGTAAAACCCACTAACATATTGATTGAATTTGACAATATTCTCTATTCTCCTTACCAGTGCTACTAATCTCTCAATGAAAGTAGGGAGTTGTGTTTTCTCAACTCTTATTTAATCATTTTTGTTTTAATATTCTTTCTGTTTACATTGTTGTAGTCATTTTGTACATTGTTTTCCTACTTCTACTTAACTGCAATCTATATCAGTTCACACAAATATTTCTTTTTTTATGTGTTATTTTTGCATGTTTACAACTGAAGGTTTTTAAAGTAATGTAAAAACCAAAATGCATTAGGACAATAAGTCTGGCAATAAGGAAAAGCAAGATTGGAGAAAGGATAATCTGAGTTGGATTGGAACACACCCCAGGGTGTGTACCCTGGTTACTTCTGAGGACAATTGATTAAGGCTGAAGAACTTTGGTTTGCTGTAACAATACTGTGGTCCTCATGAGGGCAACAGGGGAAGATGACTAGATTGAAGATTAAACTCTAACCCAGGCAGAGCAGTTCATCTTAAAAGAACTTTTAAAAAATGAATTTCTGTGACTAAGAGCTTGATCATATCATTTAATATTTTTATTAAAAATTTATCAAAACACATTATCAAAAATTATTTTAATGTTTTTGTCAAAAAATATATGGCATGCTCATTAAATTTGTAGTTAGCAAAAAAAAAAAAAAAAACCTGGGAAGAACGTTGCATGACAAGAGATGGGATCCTAAGAGATCTAAAACATGGCTGTTTCTAATAAGATGAAATTTAATAGAGATAAATATAATGTTTTATGCTTGGGTTTAAAAAAAAACAAACAACTTTTGGGGTAGGGTGGAATAAGGATTATACAGTACCTACTATCTACCAGGTATTGTACTAATTGCTTTACAAATACTCATTCGATCTTTGAAACAACCATGCAAGATAGGTGCTATTATCATCTCCATTTTACAGTTGTGGAAACTGAGGCAGAGAGATATGTATTAAGTAATTTGTAAGCTAGTCAGAGTGAGTTTGGATTCAATTTTGGGTCTGCCTGACTCTAGGAGCAGAGCTCTATCCACTCAGCTACCTCCCTGATCAAGACATTGCAGAGATCACTTCATCTAAGAAATATCAGGGGAATTTGACATTCTATAATGTCAAATGAAGGATCCAAGAATGTCTGTTCTAGAAAAGAGGGCATTTACCATGGCATATTCTATTTAGAGGGCTATTATGGACCAGAAGGATCCATTTTATTTTGCTAGGCCCTCAATATATAACTAGAAGCAATGGATAAAAATGGCATGGAGACAAATTTCAATTTGATGTGAAGAAAAGCTTCCTCACTATTTGAATGATCTTAGAGTAGGGTGGGTTGCTTTAGAAAGGGGTGAGTTTCTCTTCATAGAGATCTTCAAACAAAGATTGTCAAGAAGGTTCTAGGGGCAGTTATGACACAATGGATGGAGCACTGACCCTAGTGGCAAGTCCTGAGCTCAAATTCTACCTCAAATACTTACTAGCTGTGTAATCCTGGATAAATCACTTAACTCTTGACTTCCTTTAAAAAAGAAAGAAAGAAAGAAAGAAAGAAAGAAAGAAAGAAAGAAAGAAAGAAAGAAAGAAAGAAAGAAAGAAAGAAAGAAAGAAAGAAAGAAAGAAAGAAAGAAAGAAAGAAAGAAAGAAAGAAAGAAAGAAAGAAAGAAAGAAAGAAAGAAAGAAAGAAAGAAAGAAAGAAAGGAAGGAAGGAAGGAAGAAAGAAAGAAAGAAAGAAAGAAAGAAAGAAAGAAAGAAAGAAAGAAAGAAAGAAAGAAAGAAAGAAAGAAAGAAAGAAAGAAAGAAAGAAAGAAAGAAAGAAAGAAAGAAAGAAAGAAAGAAAGAAAGAAAGAGAAAGAAAGAAAGAAAGAGAAAGAAAGAAAGAAAGAAAGAGAAAGAAAGAAAGAAAAAAAGAAAGAAAAAAGGGGGGGAAGGAAGATTCTAGAGGAAATACTTCTGCAAGTATGGGTTGGACTAGACAGCTCATGGGGTACCTCTAACTATGAAATTCTCTTTATTCTTAAAATAATTCATTTTGAGTCTCTGACAAACACAGAAATGTTTATCTGCTCTCTGAATTTTTTGAAATCTAGGGGGCAGCTAGGTGGTGCAGTGGATAGAGCACCAGCCTTGAATTCAGGAGGACCTGAGTTCAAATTTGATCTCAGACACTTAACACTTCCTCACTGTGTGACCCTGGGCAAGTCACTTAACCCCAGCCTCAGGAAAAAAAAAAAAAAAAAAAAAGAAAAGAAAAGAAAGAAATCTGTTCTCCTACTGCCTAATGGAATGATTTCCAAACTTTTCAAAACATGTACTCCTGTCAGTAAAAAACATTTTGAACACACACACACATCCCTTATGAATATATTTATTAATAACTTTTATCTAGAAATTTACTACACTAAAAATCCAATTCACTTGCATGTCTTAGCATCAGTTCCCCTGATATTGTGGTCATCTTTGAGAATAAAGGACAAATAACCTCTGTGAGAAGGAGTAGGGTTTGCCCCACTGAGGACCATAGAACAGGATAGTTGGAAAATGTAGCTCTTTCTTTTCTTTTCTTTCTTCTTTCCCTTTCTTTCTCTCTGCCCACATAGGGACAAGTCTAAGTGCTCTGCCCAAAAGAATGTAAATTTTGATCCTTGAAACCTTGAAATATATCTTGGAATTTACAGGCTAGTACCATGCCTTAAACTTAAGTCACTGTGACTTTTATTGACTGACCAACAATAGATCCCAAGTCAATCCACTCTTGGTCATTGTTTGAGCCCCAGTGGCTCAGAGTGAATGTAAATAGCAACTGTTTCTGTTTTGGCTCTGAAAGTCTTCCCCTCCTTGATTGTTTTTTTTTTTTAAAGTAGGTAAAAGAGGCCTTTTTTTTCCCCCTCAATTTTTTTTTATCTAGCCTTAATCACTGATTGAGCATTGCTTCAGTTAAACTGGGACCTGTTAAAGACCTTAGCTTTAAAAGACCCAGGTCTCCTGCTGTGTCTGTGGTCATCTCCAGTCATCCTGATCTATATATCTTGCCACTGAACCCAATGGTTCTGGAGGAGAAAGTGAATAAAATTTACACAAAATAGAGATTTTTTTAAAAAATGAGATCAGGATAAAATAATATTTGCTACTCAAAAGCAATAAGGAGCTATTAAAGTTTATTGAGTAGGGGAATTACATAGTCAGGCTTGTGCTTTAGAAAAAACCATTTTAGCAGTTGTAGAAGATGGATTGGAGGAGGGAAGGAGACAATGGGAGGTTAATGAAATAGTTCAGGCAAGAGGTGAGAACTGGTACTGGGATGGTAATTATATAAGTGAAGAGAAAGGAACAGATATGGGATGTTATAGCAGGAGAAATAAAAAGATATAGTAACCCATTGAACATGAGGAATGAACAAAAGTGGGGAGTTAAGGATGATATTCAAGTTGTGAATGTAGATGACTAGAAGATTGGAGGTACCTTATAGGAAAATAATTTTTTTTAGGAAATGATATATTATATGTATATCATATTGTATATTATAACATATTTATAATAAACAATATTATATAATAAACAAATTAAAAATAATTGTTAGTACAGTTAGTTTCTGCCCTGAATAGAAATAGGGATGTTCAAAAGAGATAAATTTTGGGGGTTCCCCAAAACTAATGTAATGAGATCTGATATGTATATCATAATCCATCCATGTTTGTTCATTATATAAGATGTGTTCCACTCCAAATGAAAATGAAAGAGGTCTCTTACTATTCACTGATCCAAAGGATAGAGCCCACCCTCTCATGGGCACCTGCTAGAGCTACCAAATAATCTGTGGGACAAGGAGATAAATGTACTGGGATAGGGCGAAGGATTTTCTCAGTGGTACCTATACAGCTATACATAGTTGTTATGTTATCAATGTTTTAAGAGGCCAACCTCAGTTCAGAAGAAGAGAAACTGGACATTTACAAAACTGAGGGAGGAGCATGGGGGATAATAATAAGTTAACATTTATATATGGCTTAAAAGTTTGCAAAGTACACTGTAAATATTTTCTCATTTCATCTCACAGAAATTCTGTGAGTTAGGTACTATTTTTATCTCTATTTTAAAGATGAGAAAACTGAGACAGACAGAGGTTAAATGAACTACAACACTGAGGAAATATCTGAAGCCATATTTGAACTCAGGCTTCCTAATTCCAAGTCCAGCACTGTAGCTACTTAGTGTTAGAAACACACTTGTGACACCAAAAATCAGATATCGAGGAAAATTTATTAAAGAAGAATCTTAAGGAACTGTCTTAACGTTTCTGACCAGAAGTGGGCTCTGCTCCTCTTTGGGAAGAGAAAGCCCTAAGCCCAGAAGAGAGAGAAGCTTTATACTTGTTAGTTTGGCACAGTCCCTCCCTTCAGGGACAGGATAGGTCCGTTCCCTTCCAGTTTACAATCTTTCTGCTATACCCACTATATGTTTCCCCCTAAATACGTATAAACGTGTTCTCCTTCTCTTATCATGCATCCCATGTTCAAAAATGGCAGAAAACTCTTCCTATGGAGTGTGTTGTATAATATTCAATAAACTTATTAAGCACTGTGCAATAGTGATTTGGTCAAGTTAGGTCATTGACCACCAACTAGTTTGGGCTGGATTGATTATTATCTTAAAGTTGCTGTTTTCTCAAAAGCATAAGACTCCTTCTGATTGCTGAATCCACCAGTGCTCCCCAATTTCTTGTTTGCTCAAGGGTTCTATTGATCACTTAATTGCTCTATGGAATCCTAACCTTCCTTAACCTCTTATTCTGAAAATCTCTTAGTCAGTGATACCCACTATCCTACACTACCTCGAAGCTTGCAACACTTTGTGGAAACCCAACTTTTCAATATTTCTCACACTTGTGAACAATAGGTACAGTTGTGTTGGAGACAAGTCCCATGATTGAGTATTCTGTGGAAGATGGAATGGGTCTGATTTCCCCCACTCTTCTATTGGCTGATTGTATATATATCCCCTTTGAGGTCAGGGGATAGCTCCTTAGGGGGCTTCAGGCCCTATTTTGAAAACCACTGATCTAAAGTATGCATGTGATTATGCCCAATATACTTTCCTCTTCACATTTATGGAGATGATGACAGTCACTTTCTCTCAGGATTTCTGTCACTTAAACTTCTTGGTTAGTTCTTCTTTATCTAGAATTAAGGCCAAGGAAGTAGCTCTTTTCGTTGTTATCTCAAGCAATATCTTTTTCTTTTTTTAAAATGTATTGACATATTTTGCTTTTTTTTTTTTAAACTACTTTCATTTCCCTTTTCTTACAGTAAACTGATATTCCATAACATTCATGTATCACAATTTGTGTGCCTACTCTTCAATTCAGCTACTTTATTTCCAGTTCTTTACTACCACAAAGTGTTGCTATAAATACTTTGATGTGCATTGGCCTTTTTTTTTCCCTGGCATTTACCTCCTTAGGCAATTATATGACTCAGACAATTTCAAGAGTTGGAATTTGGTTGATCAAGGGAGTTTCCTGATCAGTTTGAGAGTTTACAGGGTGGTGATCCTGTACAGGACTTTGAGTATATCTTCCTTTGCAGAGTATGGACATGCCCTTTGTAACTGCTGGGAAAAGGAGTCACTGATGAAGGCTGCTTCCAAGATGAACTGGTTGACTCCCAATGTTAAAGGAATGGATTATCTGCACCCCTTTATCAGCATAAAACCTATAAAGGGAGTTTATAGGGTCCTTTTGCACCCACTTTAACTCTTGCCTTTTTCTTTTAAGGGATTTTTAAGAGCACAGATCCTGGGAAGTTGTTGCCCAAGCAAAT